>NW_017671853.1:107721-111455 GCF_001879085.1 Nicotiana attenuata
CCCATTTGTTCGAATTAACCATCTATTTGAACCATTGTAACCTCTCATGAGCACTTGAATTGTTTATGAACTTTGTAAAAGTTAAAGTGTGGGGTGGTTGGTTTGGCTTTTGAGTGGAACTAATGAAATAAGGAGAAAGGTGCACTGTTTTGAAAAAGGAAGAGCCACTTGAATTGAAAACAAAATAGTTGGATTGTTGTGGAAAAAAAAAATCTTGATAAGTGGTGGCTCTTGACGTAACTGTGCTTAAAGAAGTATGGGGTAATATAAATTGATGTGAAGGTGGAGTTTGGCTTGACATAAGTATGGGGTTTGAATGTTAAAGTATATGTATTAAAGTGCTTAGGGAGGTGTAGTCACTCTTATATCTAAATGTATCCTACCCGTCCCGTAGCCTATATTACAACCAAATAAAGTCCTAATTGATCCAAGATTGAATGAGCTCGATTAGTGGAGTAGTACACTACGGGCAAGCTTATGGTGCATATTTTGTGGCATATAAATGTTATTTCTGAGAGTGAGTGAATTCTTTCTATCTTGAGTTCCTAAGTGTTCTTAAATTTTATTGTGTGGAACTACTCTCTTTTGTTGTGTGAGGGCACTTGATTCATGAAGGAAAGGTAATGTCAGTGACCTCTATATTAGAGTAAGTGGGTGAGTTGTGAATAACGTGTGGTACTTGTGAGTCAAATTTTGAGGTGAAGATGTTACGCTTTTGTGCTTAGTCTATTTTAAATACTCTTGGTGTGATGAGTTAGGAGAATTGTTTAAAAAGGTCGTGTCTATAAAAAGTGTAGTTTGATTGCTCGAGGACGAGCAATGGTGTAAGTGCGGGGTGTTGATGATAGGCTATAATTGCGTATTTTAGTCGATTATTACACTCTAAATTTCTGCACTTTAATTGAGTTTTGCGCTTTTAATCGCTAGTGNCAGCAAATTGTGTTTGATAGGTACATTTTTTATAGAGATCAAGTGTTCAATAGGTAAGCGCTTTAGTATAGGTGTCTAAGTAAAAAAATCGGGCAAGTTTAAGGGGCCACATATGTATTTGGCCATCTTTTTATGTTTCAGTAGATAATAAGCTTTTGGTTTTCTTAATGCCACAGTTCTTTCCAAAGGTAGTTTTTGTGTGAATTGGGTGACTCGTCCCAATGATGGATAGCGTGACAACCTTCTTAAGAGAATGAGCCCGTTTTATGGTTAGGTAATAATAGTAGTAGTAATGAATAAAAAGACCTGATTGAGTCAAACTCGAAGAGTCAAACATGCTTCATTTGGCACCAACACATTTAAGTACGTGTTTATGGTTAGAGACAAGGTTTTTAAAAGGAAATAGCTCTAGTTAGTGACTTTATGACTCTTGGGTTGACTTTGATACCATCGAGTGGTCTAATTGGACTATATGATCTTAAATCTTGAATGTGATCGTTGTGATCCCTCAACTCTATCCTCTTTAACAATATAGTTGCGTGAGGGGTGAGATGCTTTGTTGCTAGTCCAAGTACCCGTGCGGAAGGTTTAGAACTTGCCCCGAATGTGTTTTAAGGCGAATCCTAAGTTTTGCTTGGCTTAAGAAGTGATTGTAGGATTTACTTAGCCCATTTGAGTTTTCTATTCCCTACCAATGATGTCATCCCTGGTCAACCCCTTTGAGCCTTTAGCCTTTCTCATTTGAAACCATGTTACAAGCCTTTACCCGTTCCATCGTGACCCTCTCTTGGCACCCGAGCTTTCCTTAACACTCATGTGAAACAAATGGCTAAAAGCATAAGTTTGGGGGAGTGAAGAGGAAATTGAAAAAGGTATCAAGGCACAAAAAGAGAAAAAAAATAATGACAAGGAAAGGTAAAGAAAAGAAAAGAACAAAAAGAGAAATGCAAAAAAGTGAATAAATGGAAGAGTTGAAGGGATTCAAAGAAAGGCAATGATCCCAAACATGGAGAAATATGAATGTAATGATCAAGAAAGAGTGATGTTAAGTCTCTCTAGTCCTCCGTGGAAAAGAAAATGCCTCAAGGAATTGGCAAAGTGTGAGCCGAGAATTGAAAGCTGGAGTGCTTAAGGAAGGTGTAACCACTTACCCATATTGTATCAATCCCTAATCCAAAAGCCTTCATTGCATTCCAAAATAAGTCCTACTTGATTTTGAGTCGAGTAAGCTTACATTAGTGGTTGATCTACATGAGGGGCAAGCCTATGGTACTTGAAGCCGTACTTGAGACGTTCTCTCTCGAGAGATGAGTGAACCTTTCATATATCTTTAAATTGAGTGCTAAACTCTTAAGTGAGTTTGGCAAATGGAAAGTAGATGAGGAAGAGTTTGGAGTCCACCATGACCTACAAGATAGAGCGAGAGTCCTTGATGAGTAAAGTCAACACTTGATGCTCGAATGTCACATTAGAGCTATATGTGCATAAATGTTTAACTTATCGCCTTGTCAATAATGCATGAGTGGTGTGGGTAATTGTTGGTCCCAACTAAGGTGTGAATGGCTCACCAGTAGCTAGCTGCAATGTCCCTTAACTTTTGGAGGTGGGAACTATTTTATTTGCTTGAGAACAAGCAAAGACTTAAGTTTGGGGGAGTTGATAATTAGGGATTTTTACTTCTTATTAGCGCTTTTTAGCTTTCGTTTTAGTCTAAAAGCATTGAATGATGTTCCTGAAACTAGTGATATTATGCAAAATTGCAGGAATGATGGAAGTTGATCTCCAGAGATGAAATCCGACTCAAAAAGGAGTAGTCTGAGGCACAAGGCAATGAAAGGCGCATGAGCACAATTGTGCGGTCCACAGAAGAAATTGCGGACTGAAGATTTCCATTTGCGACTGTAAACAAAGGAGGGAAATCTAGAAGAGATTTGCGCAAATTGCGGAACACACATGAATTGTGTGGCTGCAAAGATAAGCTAAGAGCTGAAGATCAGAGAGTGTGCAAAAAGACCAAGTCCAGAGCCTCTGTGAATTGCTGACCGCACAAGAATTGTGCGGTCATAGAAAAATGCCTTGCGGCCGCAGTCTTAATTTTGCGGACTGCAGAAGAGTTGCCTTGCGGCCGCAGTTCAGAAATGTGTAGTCGCGGACCTCCAGCTCCTGACAGATGAAGAAGTCTGTGGACCACATATGGAATTGTGCGGCCGTAGAACTTCCCGAGGGGTATTTTTGTCCGAGATTTCTAGCTTTGTATAAATATACGTGTTTCATGAGATTAGGTCAAGTTTTAAATATCTGAAGTACTGTAGCCGTTTCTCTTTGCTATTTTAGGAAACTTTAGCTTATTTTGGTGATTTAACATTAGATTTCTCTATTTTAATCTTCTAATATGAGTTTTATTATCTTTTAGTCTACACCCACTATGAGTATCTAGATTTTTACTAAGGTTGTGACCCAAACCTAGTGTGTAAACCTTATGGGTGATTAATTTTATGCTTGTTTATGATTGGGTGTTTATTATTTAGCTTAGTTCATGCTTCATTTGTATAATTGATTGTTGCAGATATTGATTCATGCCTATTTGACTTAGTCTCTACTTGAGAAAGAGGGACCTAGTCTAGGTTAACTTAGCTAACAAGGAATAGGGTCAATTGAGAGATTGATTAACCCAATTAAAGGGTTCAAGCTAGAGATAGTAACAACCCAACTTGAGCTCTTATCAACTATTTTGGTTGATACCCATTTGGTCTTGAAAAAGCCAAATTGGGCAAAACCACTCTCTGACCGAGAGGTATTGAGTG
>NW_017671853.1:113453-125323 GCF_001879085.1 Nicotiana attenuata
CGAACTACCTACTACTACGACTTTCTTAGAAGCGTTGATTAGGTTGAGTCATAAGAAAAATCCTTTGTAACCGTAGTGTGACAAAGTGGCTTGTGGTGGAAACATCACAAGTTAGTCAAAGCCTTTGTAACCGTAGTGTGACAAAGTGGTTTGTGATAGAAATACCACAAGTTAGTCAAATTCTTTGTAACTAGGATAGTTATAGAGTGGCTTGTGATGAGAGCATCACAAGTTAGTTGAAGTCTTTGCAATAGAGTTATTGTAAAGTGGCTTGTAATAGGGAGATTGCAAGTTAGTGAAGTTAAAAGCCTACAGGTGTAGGTCGTGGTTTTTTGATCCCCTTGTGTGGGATTTTTCCACGTAAAAATCCACGGCCTTATTTACATTCAGCTTTACTAGCATTCACTGCAGAACCCAATAAAGGACCAGGTACTCTGCTATTTGGTGGACTCACACAAACTTAACACTGTACCAAACTGATAAAGGACCAGATCCCTATACAGTTTGGTTCATCAGTAATTTCAGAGGAAACACATAGAGAACCCGATTCTCTATACAGTCTGGTGGACGCACAGTCTCTAACAGTATCTAAAATTCATAAAGTAATGACAAGTGCATCATTGTGAGGCAAAGTCAAACCGTCGGCATCTGACTCATCGAAGATGATACTCACTTCGAGTCCGTCATACCGTTCGTGGGTGACCGATCTTTTGAGCTTGTGGGTGGCAGTGAACTTAATGTTGTTGATAAAGGCATCGTTGCTACCACCAATAATCATATTGATGGTACGAGCTGGTGAAGGGGGCTTTGGCGAGCCTGGACGTTCTCGTCCCCTTGCTAAGGTGTTCCTGCCTTTGTCGCTGAGTAGTTCTTTGAGGTGCCCTTACTGTAGCAAGTTCGCTACCTCTAGCCTTAAGGCGATGCAGTCTTCTATTTTGTGTCTACGTTCCTGGTGAAATTCACAAAGGGCGTCGGATTTCCTTCGTTCCGAGCTTCTCAAGGGCGTCGGATTTCCTTCGTTCCGAGCTTCTCAAGGGCGTAGACCACCTCTATAAGTGAAACACAAAAATTGTGAGCAGATAACAAGGGGGCATACCTCTATTGTTCATATGAGTTCCTGATCTCGGCCTGGACGGACTGTCTTCATAGCGAAAAGGGGAAGGAGCGGGTGTCCTGACATAGGGCTGATGTCTCTACCTGTGTGGCCACAGTACAGGATAGTCTCTCCTTATGTTATCCTTACATTCTTTTCGGAGCTCGAATTGTACCGAGGTGAGTCGTCGACTTGGTCCATTGAGGTCGTCATCATCTACTCTGACCTTGGCATTGTAGGCATTATGGATTTTATCCCAAGTGGTTAGTGGATACTTCATTAACCGGCTCAGCAATTTTCTAGTCGCTCTTGAACCCTCTCTACTCAGCCCATTCTGAAAAGCTGCGATGGCTATCCCTTCGGAAACATTTGGTAAGGTCATCCTTACCCTGTTGAACCGAGCAAGAAAGTCCCTTAGTCCTTCTCTTGGGGATTGTTTGACGGCAAAGATGTCGTTTAGTCTTGTTTCGGCTTTCTTGGCATTGCATGTGCCGTCACGAACTTATCGGCCATTTCTTCGAACGTTTATATGGAACGGGCCGGTAGTTGTTAATACCATGTTAATGCCCCTCAAGTGAGGATTTTGCAAAATTTTCTCAGCAAAATGGAGGATACCTGCTCCTTGGTAAGGTTGTTGCCTTTCATAGCGGTGACGTGAGTCAAATGGTCTTCGGGGTCAGTTTTCCCATTGTATATTCTGAGATATGAGGGCATCTTAAAGGTCTTTGGTATGGCATGTGGAGCTGCTTCCTCGCTATATGGTTGTTCTATAAACCTACTAGCGTCCCTTTTTGGCAATAATTTGGGGGTGCCAGGTATCTTGTCTACTCGTTCTTGGTGCTCTTTCATTTGGTCTCTGAGCGCCTTATTTTTATTTTCCATTTCCTCCATTTTTTTCAAGACGGCAGCGAGGATGCTGTCAGCTACACTGTCAGTAACATCGTGAGTTATACATGAAGTTGGAGGGTCTGGTAGGTTATCATGTTCGTCCTATCGCTGTTAGGGGTGCTTATCGGGCGGATCGGGCGGATAATTACACTTTACGGTTTACACATCCCAAATACATGCAAGATACATAGCACATGCACATTCTGGGCATTCTGAATTACACATACATTGCATTTCATCAATACCAAGACTACACATTGTCATATACATATTAACCAAATTTGTAAAACTAGAAAAACACATTAGTTCAGCAATCAATTGAATTAGGAAATAGAATTAGGGATTTAACCATTTAGGATTCCAATAATGCTTTATATACATATGGGTAAAAGTGTAAATATAAAAATTCTTAACGGTTTCATGGTTTACCCGATAAGAAAATTGAGTAATCCGTCCCTAAATCATTAAGTCGTTAATTATAAAATCTTAATTCATTCCCCCATCCATTACCCCGATAATCCGATACCAATAAGCCAATAAGCTATCAGTTCGGTTCGATTAACGATTTCGGTTTGGTTTTGAACAGCCCTAATCGCTGTATTGCGTGGGCTCTCGTGGCTTCTGTGGTCGTGCATGGAGCTTGTTTTTTAGCACGCTTACTAGGGTATCAGCTAGCCATGTTTCGAGGAGTTTTTTCATAGCGGGTGACGTCCCCTCTCCCGCGGATGTAGAGAGTCCTTTCCCGTTTAGTTTTGTCGTACTACAGAAAGGTAGGGGTGACCTTTCTCGTCTGGAGGTAGGCCGTGTGCGTTATCCCCTCATCATAAGTGTTATAGCTTTCGTTGATAGCATTCATGAGATTGAGGGGAACATTATCTATTGCCCTTGTTCCATTCCCTTGGTTACCTGCCATGGAAATTTTGTCGCACAGAGAAGAGAGATAAACTTTGTGGTTTGTTAGATTAACAAGTCACGTGAGTTGCAGATCTAGTGGAAACTAAAAGATTGGCTGAGAAAATTCCCACAGACAGCGCCAAACTGTTTGACTCAAAATTTAAATCTAGGTTTAAACAATTAGATTTTCTAATAAAATAGAGTTAATCTTAGCCAATATTAATATCCAAAAGGTCGTTTAACTAATTTCGTGACAAAATGCCGCAAGTTTCGTCAGATATCAATAAATATATAACAACAATAATATTTATTGACCCAAGAAATAAGAAGACAACATTCAATAGTAATGAATGAAATATAATGGCATTTAAGTAAATAAATGCAAGTGAGATAACCGAAAGGGGTTGGATTCGGTGATATTCCTCCTAACAACGATAAGTAATTGATGAACCTTAAAATATTCGTATTCTTCTTGGATCGTGGGGGAAAAGTTAATAACAGATCTGAGGAAAATGTATGTTTTGTATGTATATAAAGCAAGAATCTTCAGAGAATGTCAAAGTATTGTTCTTTTACCATGAGTGTCTCATCCCCTCCTTTAACTACATATATTTCTATTTATAAAGGAACATAGTTCACAAAGCCCTAATAGTACAGATTCCAGGAATATTCGCTGGAATATTCTCTTTACAGTCATATCCTTAAAATTAGTCGTTACTGCTCCGTTAAGGAGAGTACTCGTCCTCGACTTGATCTCTGTTGACTCCTCAACCTCGCCTTTATCCTTTGTCAGATCACTGCGACCTCGTCTTTGTCTTTTGTTGAAATCATATCAATGACGTCTGGCAGACTTCGAAGGCTCTCTTAGTGTTGACGTGGCCCTCACATAACTAGGGTAATTTTTGGCCCATACGCCAACAAGGTAGCTAGCATCCCTAAGCCATAATACTGATGAGGTCCAAATTTACACACAGTATAACTAGACAAATTAGATGTCTATTAGACAATAGACACAGATAAATGACAACGACGTATCATCCTTTGGAGTCAAGAAGCGAAAATATGAGATGCTTATTATCGAGCCACCATGAAGTACCAACTTTATTTTCTTTCTCTTTTGGACAAATTTTTGTTCAGAGCTCTATAACTTGGTCTCTCCAGGTTATCAATTTATAAGATGGCCAGGTCTAGCCCACCTTATTCGTATGTAATCTTCTACCAATAGCAATAAAATAATGACTCATTTTGATTTAAAATAATTTGACTGGACTGTTCACTAAGGGATCGTATGGTACATAATATATTATCCCAAAATTATAATCCTGGGATTATAATCAAAATTATAACTAGAATTATAATCTTAGCTTCTATATGGAATAGATAATATCAAAACTTTGGTATAAACTTTATATCTATTATAGGTACTACCAATAACCAAGCCGATAGCTAAATGCAATCCCAAATTTAATAACAGGATACATAATCCCAATAACCAAATGGCTCCTAAGTAGGACATGTTGTTGTTGCTGTGTTAAAACACAAAATCAGAAAACTGTTAGAAGAATAAGAGAAACTGGAAAAACAGTAAAGATTAAGAAATATTCCGAGTCCACAATTTGCTTGTGCGTCCTTAAGGAATTTTAACCCCCTCACACGTTGCCAAGGTAATGGATTAAATCCTCCCAGGATAAAACGGAATAAACCTTCCTGCAACAGTGGCAATACAAACTGCAGGATACCAACGAACTTAAAGAACGGAGCAAAATCACACTTACGAATTTGAGAGAGAGAGACTGCAAATTAGAATGTAGTATTTTCAGAAAGAAGGAAGTTCTGTAGTATTTTTGGTGTGTTAAAAACGAAGTCATGCCTCAGAATTTATAGGCAATTATTGGAAGAGGTGTGATGTTTGTTCTGGAAAAGGTGCCTTTTCAGAAGTTTACGCGGCCTGCCGCGGTTACGCCAGGACCGCGGCCAGAGTGGCCCTCTGAATCTGCAGCAGGGTTATGGCGCGGTCCTACCGCGGTTACGCCAGGACCGCGGCCAGACTATCCTTCTGAATCTTCAGCAGTGATCTGGCATTTAATTAATTATTAAATAATTAATTAAATAAATTTTGTCCAAAAATAATCTTATCGATTGATCATTTGACAAATCCAAATCCAAAGCCAAAGCCAAAGCCAAAGCCGAGCGAGCGAGCGACGACGGCGCGAGGGTTCATTCTCTTCAACTCCTTTTAAGAGCTTTAAGAAGTGATTCTATATATAAGCACACAAATGTAGTTGTCCCTCACCAATGAGGGACAAAGTGCAAGTCAAAAGCTCACTTCATTCAAATTTTCATTTCCCTCCATTTTATTTCCCACCATTTCCAATTCACACTCTTATACTTTAAAGCCCAATGCTTAAAGTCTTTGAAGCTCAATGCCTTTAAAGTCCAACAATCCCCCACATGAATGGGAATGGCTGTAACAAGAATGATCATAGATGAAAGCTGTGTGATTTGCAAGTAAGGATTAATCGCATCTGGATAAGTAGGTTTCCCTTTGAACTTTCCGTAGTAAACATATGTCGGATATACTCGGTCAATCGGTAGATTTGATATCTTTGAACCGTCGAACTTTAGTGTATACCTAGACAACCATATGTCACACAACCAACCCTTAACCGTCTTTTGGTTCTCATTGTTGTGTTCGTTTCAGCCATGAACACCGCCTGGTTTCATAAGTGTGTAAAGAATTGGCCTTACAAGATTCTCATTGAAGCGGCTTCCACTTCACACTTACATAGGTGATTCCTAAACGTGTAATCCTTTAGATTGACACTATTTGATAAATACCACATCAAACTTAGGTAATCATTAAAGAACGTGTAAAGTTCTATCCTTGTTACTGAACATTGTCTTCATCACGAGAAGGGACCAAAGATTTTACTTTGACAATGTTGAACCGGTCAATCACAACTTTGTTTGAGCTCCTTGAACCTAGATCTCGGAACATCCAAAATTCTAGGTAGAGCTACCGCCATGTTGACTTGTCCTCGGTCATAGTCCCATTCCCTTAGATGATTTCTCAACTCCCTCTCTAGTTAAGCCTTTTGTAAGCTGATCCGCCACATTATCCTTTGATCTTACATAATCAATAGTGATAATTCCACTAGAAAGTAGTTGTCTAACGGTGTTATGTCTTCGTCGTATATGACGAGACTTTCCGTTATACATAACGCTCCCTGCCCGTCCTATTGCAGCCTCACTATCGCAATGTATGCAAATAGGAGCCAAAGGTTTTGGCCAGAACGGAATGTCTTCTAAGAAATTTCGAAGCCATTTAGCTTCTTCACCGGCTTTATCCAAAGCTATAAACTCTGATTCCATTGTAGAGCGAGCGATGCACGTTTGTTTGGAAGACTTCCAAGATACTGCTCTTCCACCAACAGTAAAAACATATCCACTTGTGGACTTTGTTTCTGTTGAGCCGGTTATCCAATTTGCATCACTATATCCTTCGATAACCGCAGGATATTTATTGTAGTGCAAAGCGTAGTCTTGGGTATATTCCAAATATCCCAGAACTCATTTCATTGCCACCCAGTGATGTTTGTTTGGATTAGTATTCAGTTTGAAGATATCAAAACTTTACTGATTTAACCAAGTTCCGTTTTGTTTCCAACTTTACAGAAAAATGACGAATGAAAACCAAACTAATGGAAATGTTGAGGGAACGGGTGCTACTGTTACGAGTGTTGCTGCCTCGTCAAGCCGTTCAACTCCTGATCATGCTATGGCACCAGCAGAAAAACCCGGAAAGTTTTCCGGTATTGACTTCAAACGTTGGCAAATGAAGATGCTCTTCTATCTTACTACGTTGAGTTTGCAGTGATTCATCAAGGAGGATCCTCCGGTCCTGGCTGAAAACACTCCAGATAACGAACGATGTGTTGTAACTGAAGCATGGAAACATTCTGATTTCTTGTGCAAAAACTACATCTTGAGTTGTTTGGAAGATAGCTTGTACAATGTCTATAGTGTCATGGAAACATCAAAAGCGTTATGGAATGCGCTTGAGAAAAAGTACAAGACTGAGGATGCCGGACTTAAGAAGTTCGTGGCTGCAAGGTTTTTGGATTCAAGATGATTGACACTAGGTCGGTCATAACTCAAGTCCAAGAATTACAAGTCATTGTGCATGACCTCCTTGCTGAAGGTATGGTCATAAATGAGGCCTTTCAAGTCGCTGCTTTCATTGAGAAGTTACCTCCGTTGTGGAAGGACTTTAAGAACTATCTTAAACACAAGCGGAAGGAAATGACACTTGAAGTGATTGTTCGTTTGAGGATAGAAGAAGACAACAAAAATGCTGAAAAGAAGTCACGTGGAAACTCGACAATAATAAGGGCTAACATTGTTGAGGAGGCGCCACAAAATAAGAAGAGGAAAAAGGCTTCTGGACCAAAGAATTACCCAAGCAAGAAAAAGTTCAAGGGTAATTGCCACAACTATGGAAAGTCTGGGCATAAGACCGTGGACTGTCGTGCACCAAAGAATGATGTACAAAAGAAAAACAAGAAGAAGAATCAAGCAAACATGGTTGAAAAAGTTGAAGACATGGAGGACTTGTGTGCCATATTGTCTGAATGCAACTTGGTAGGAAATCCTAAAGAATGGTGGATAGATTATGGAGCCACCCGCCATGTTTGTGCTAATAAGGAGTTGCTTTCTTCTTATGCCCCCGCAGGACCCGACAAGACAATTTTCATGGGAAATTCGTCTACAGCCAGAATTGAAGGAGTTGGCAAGATTGCGTTGAAGATGACATCGGGAAAGATTGTGACTCTAAACCAAGTTCTCCATGTTCCAGAAATTCGCAAGAATCTGGTGTCTACCTCACTTCTTGTCAAGAATGGATTCAAATGTATTTTTGTTTTCAATAGTGTTGTACTAAGTAAATATGATATGTATGTAGGAAAAGGTTACCTGAATGAGGGCCTTTTTAAGCTAAATGTAATAGCAGTTCCTATCAATAAAGCTAATGCTTCGTCTTACTTACTTGAGTCAAACACTTTATGGCATTCACGCTTAGGTCACGTCAACTTCAAAACATTGCGAAAAATGATAAATTTAGACGTATTGCCAAAATTTGATTGCATTAATTCCAAATGTCAAATATGTGTGGAATCAAAGTATGCTAAGCATCCTTATAAGTCCGTTGAAAGGAATTCAAGTCCTTTAGACTTAATTCACACAGATATTTGTGACATGAAGTCAACACCATCTCACGGTGGGAAAAAGTATTTTATTATTTTTATTGACGATAGCACAAGATATTGCAATGTTTATTTACTTAATAGTAAAGATGAGGCAATTGATGCTTTCAAGCAATACAAGAGTGAAGTTGAAACACAACTAAGCAAAAAGATCAAAATGATAAGAAGTGATAGGGGTGGAGAATATGAATCTCCTTTTGAAGAAGTATGTTTGGAAAATGGCATTATTCACCAAACAACTGCCCCTTACTCTCCACAATCTAATGGAATTGCGGAGAGAAAGAATCGAACGTTGAAAGAGATGATGAATGCGTTGTTGATAAGTTCTGGTTTACCACAGAACTTGTGGGGGGAAGCTATACTTACAGCTAACCGAATAATCAACCGTGTACCTCGTAGTAAAACACAGTCCATTCCCTATGAAAAATGGAAAGGAAGAAAGCCCAGCTTGAAATACTTTAAAGTGTAGGGGTGTTTAGCTAAGGTACAAGTTCCTAAACCTAAAAGGGTTAAGATAGGTCCAAAAACGGTTGATTGTGTATTTATTGGATATGTAACCAATAGCAAGGCATATCGTTTTCTGGTTCATAAGTCAGAAAATCCTGAGATTCACATTAATACGATAATAGAATCAGATAATGCTGAATTCTTTGAAACTATTTATCCGTATAAAAAAGAAAGTCAAGTGACCTACCAAAAGTCAAAACGACCTCGGGAGAAAATAACGGATGGTATGCCTAATGAGGAAAATCCGAGAAGAAGTAAACGTCAACGGACATTTTCTGACTTTCCTGCTAGAAAATGAGACTCGTACCTTCAAGGAAGCAATGTCTTCCTCAAAAGCACAATATTGGAAAGAAGCTGTCAATAGTGAAATAGAATCCATATTGAGCAACCATACCTGGGAATTGGTTGATCTTCCTCCAGGTAACAAAACATTGGGTTCTAAATGGATTTTCAAGAAGAAAATGAAAGACGATGGTACTATTGACAAATACAAAGCAAGACTTGTTGTCAAAGGATTTAGACAGCGAGAAGGTCTTGACTATTTTGACACATACTCGCCGGTAACAAGAATTACATCCATTCGGATACTAATAGCGTTAGCCGCCTTGTATGATCTTCAAATCCATCAAATGGATGTAAAAACAGCCTTCTTAAATGGTGACTTAGAGGAAGAAATTTACATGAACCAACCCGAAGGGTTTGTGGTTCCGGGAAAAGAAAAGAAGGTGTGTCGACTTGTTAAGTCTCTTTATGGACTAAAACAAGCACCCAAGCAATGGCATGCGAAATTTGACCAAACAATGTTGTCAAATGGCTTTAAGATTAATGAATGTGATAAATGTGTTTACATTAAGAACGTTCCAAATCATATAGTCATTGTTTGCTTATATGTTGATGATATGCTAATAATGAGCAAAGACATTGCCGACATTCAAGCTACTAAGCGTATGCTTGCTAATAAGTTTGATATGAAAGACTTAGGAGTTGCCGATGTAATTCTAGGAATTAAAATCCAGAGGACTCCTCAGGGTCTAGCTTTGTCTCAATCACATTACGTGAAAATGGTACTTGAAAAATTCAAACACTTGGAATTTAGAAGTGCAAGAACTCCAATTGACTTAAATCATCATCTTATAAAGAATAAAGGTGAAAGTACGTCTCAATTGGAGTATGCTCTTGTGTTGGGAAGCTTAATGTACATCATGTACTGTACACGACCTGATATAGCTTGTGCAATAAGTAAACTTAGTCGATTCACAAGTTTTCCAGAACAAACATCACACCTCTTCCAATAATTGCCTATAAATTCTGAGGCATGACTTCGTTTTTAACACACCAAAAACACTACAGAATTTCCTTCTTTCTGAAAATACTGCATTCTAATTCGCAGTCTCTCTCTCTCAAATTCGTAAGTGTGATTTTGCTCCGTTCTTTAAGTTCGTTGGTATCCTGCAGTTTGTATTGCCACTGTTGCAGGAAGGTTTATTCCGTTTTATCCTGGAAGGATTTAATCCATTACCTTGGCAACGTGTGAGGGGGTTAAAATTCCTTAAGGACGCACAAGCAAATTGTGGACTCGGAATATTTCTTAATCTTTACTGTTTTTTCCAATTTCTCTTATTCTTCTAACAGTTTTCTAATTTTGTGTTTTAACACAGCAACAACAACATGACCGACTTTACCTTGGTCAATCTTGCATTGCGAGCCATTTGAAGCTTGCTTGAGATTTCTGGACCTCGTCCTATTTTGCTAATTCCTCGACCATCACCTATTTTGACACGATATTACTTTTCCCACTGTCCTATGTTATGTTGCTCAAGAAGAAATGGTATTATTGTAAAATGTTTCTTTTCTGAAAATATCACTATGTCGACCGAACCAATACCATGAGTCCACGAGTAGCAAAAGTGCATCTTCTTCACATGTGCTAAAGATTTATAATAAGCTCAAACACAAAGCAAACACCGAAGCACGACAAGAGGAGATTGTTCAGATGGTCAGTACCCCCATCTACAACCTCAGAATCGTGGGTTCGAATCACCAAAAATCACTAAAGCACAAACTAGGAAAGATAACTTCTACTTCTAAAAAAAACAAAAAGAAAAAAACTTCTACTGCTTCATTCTATAATACTCATAACTCATTAACTCCCACTATATATTCATCTCATTCATAATATATACAACCCATACAAGTAGTCCAAAATGATTACCATATTACTATATTTTTTACGATACAGTTTAGTGTTCTCTATAACTATATAAGTTGAGGTATTAGAATGGGGTCTTTAATGAATAATGAATCACCAAAATAAAAAATAGAATCATAATACTGTCAAATGGGCTAGCTCGCGGGCCATAAAATTTGATGGGCTACGACAAGCCGGCCCCATTTTCCAAAGTTATTATTTCCCTCAGGCCAACATATCACGAATTCTAATTTAACTATTTTTGATTGCATTTGGTTAGATTTTTGTAATTAAAAAAACTAAATCATCTATTTCAGTTTTTTCGTTTTCTTTTTTCTTTTTTCTTTTTTTATTATCTTTTTTTACATGAAATTCAAATTCAACGAACTTAACCCATTAAATTTATGAATATAGTTTTCCAGTAGTCCATGTATACTTAGTAGGAATTGCAAAAATAAATAGACCTACGATTCTTTAATCGAACAACATGACCAAACCAATTTGAATGATTAAAGGTAAATAAATGACTTCTAACGGTTTCAATATATAATACCGATTCAGTGTGAAACCTTTACGATGATATGCTTCGTCTTCTTTTATAAATTAACAATAAGTTTATATCTAAAATTTGGCAAAGGTATACAATCTTAACAAAGTCGACTTTCTTGAATACCATAAAATTTTATGTAATATTGACATATTGTCTTATAAATATTTATGCTTTTGTAAATTTTTAATTACTTATACATCATCATATGTTGAAAAAATTGATAAATTTGCAGAATTTTATATTTGAACTTAAATCGAATTTTCTTTTTACAAAAATAAATTTAGAAAAGAAAAAATGACACCCGATGACAACACATAAGGGGAATTGGCAATTTTTTAGCCTCATATTAAGTTTTGGCAAAGGTAGCCCCAAATAATTGGCATTATATAGCCAATTCTAAAAACTACCCTATTTTATTAATTATTCTCCTAACCGTTTGCTGCCCTCCCTCTATTGTTCGCTGGTCCCCTCCCCTTTCTTGTTCTCTGC
>NW_017671853.1:125556-137862 GCF_001879085.1 Nicotiana attenuata
GTTTTATTATGTATTATACAATGTGATATACAAATAATATAATTAGTTTTGTGTTATACACTTGGATATAAAGATAATAATAAATTATAGACAACTATCGAAGGAAAATAAATTTTTGATATACACAAAGAAGAAAATTAAAATTGTGATATATATATTGGTATACATGTTATACAGTATGATATACAAAGAATAAAATCTATTTGTGTCATACACTTGGATATACACTATGGTATACAAACTATAGACAACTATCGAAGGAAAATAAATTTTTGATATACACAAAGAAGAAAAATAAAGTTGTGATATAATATTGGTACATGTTATACAGCATGATATACAAAAAATAAAATTTATTTGTGTTATACGCTTGGATATACACTATGATATACAAACTATATTTATAATTTTTAATATTTTTAATGCTTGTGAGAAATAATTTAAAAACATAGAACAAAGATTGTACAGATTTGGGAGAAAATCTTGACAGATTTTTGAATTCTAACGAAAAAGAAATAAAAACCTATTTTTGGGGTGATGGTTGGGCCATTAGAAGAGAGAGAAGGTCATTAAATTTTAAATTTAGGCTACGTGTGCCAAATGCTAAAAGATAGGTCATTTTCTGCCAATTATTGGACTAAGTTGTTATGCAATGCCAAATCCTCTTTAGAAAAATGTCAGGCTAGGTTGGGCAGCCTATTTTAAGGCCCTTTGGAAAAGGGATTTTTTCCTATCTATACCATATATGAAACTTTATTACTAAAAATGCGCATAATTCCATTATTACCCGCCATGTTTATATTTTTCCTACAAAATTTATACCATTCATTAAATACCCAATATTAATAGATGATTCCTTCCAAATTAGGCGCCTAAAAATTTGGGACTAAATATTTTTTCATATTCACATCAAATTTGTTTCCTCCTTTTTCTACAGGCTTCTCTTTCCTCATTTTTCACGTCCTCGCCCTGCAACTTTTAATCCACGCCCAGTAAGTCAACTCATGTCTCCAACATCATCTATTACCGAGATTCACCAGCAATTTGTTGCACCTGAAGATACATTGGAATCTGATTTCGGGGAGTCTCCCATGAAGAAGAAAAAGAGAATCAAATTTTCCATTCCTCTAGCTCCAGTCAACAAATTTTCTAAAAAAAATCTACAAATAAACTACAAATCAGTTTAAGTATGTATAAAGCAATATTGTTTTAATGGTATCTACAAATTACTACATTTATACTACAATTAAACTACAATCTATGTTGAAAAAAAATGTTGACTACAAAATTTTCTCCTAATCTACAAATTTTCTACAAAAAATCTACAAATAAACTACAAATCAGTTTACGTATGTATAAAGCAGTATTGTTTTGAAGGGTATCTATAGTATAAATGTATGTATAAATCAGTTTAAGTATTGTATAAAGTTGTATTGTTTTTAAGGGTATCTATAAAATTACTACATTTATACTACAATTAAACTATAATCTATGTTGAAAAAATATGTTGAGTACAAAATTTTCTCTTCATCTACAAAATTTCACAAAAAAAAGTACAAATAAACCAACCTTTCTTATTCCATCTTCATCCTTGTCAAAGGCCCATGACTACTCCTTAATGAAATCTTCAGGGCCAAATTGGTGTTGGCCACAACCACCGCCAGTATTTGGCGTTATTATTGAATGGGATTTACAATGGGTTTCATATTGAATCTCTTTGGCTAAAAATCTGATTATAAAAAATGGATCTCATCTCTGTATTTTTTGAGAAGAAGAAGGAATGGAGAAGAGAAAGAAAAGGGAGGGGGAAAACAGTGCTGGTCAGATCTTGGGAATTAAGGGGAGAGAGAAACGTGGGATATATGGACACCTTTAATTAAGGAGTAAAAAACTGCCAATTAATTATACCTCTAAATTAATTATGGTATATAAATGATAATTTGGTATGCTGAAATATAATTAACTCAAACCTTAAACATTGAGGATAATAAGGTTTCATATGTGGTATAGGAAGGTAAAAATCCCATTTTTTTCAATCACCACTTTCACCATAATAATCCAAAAAGAAGACGAAAAAAAAAAAGTGGTTGAGATCCGACCCGGATACTGATCGGACCTGAAAACGCTGCAAACAAAATTGTGGCAGGCATTACTCTGTCGCTTTGTAGAGGATTTTGCTATTCTGTTTTGTTCATCTAGCGAGCGAAACTCCATTAACCTCCGCGGTAAGTTCATTTTGCTTTTCTCTCTCTGCCTTCTGATATGTAAAATACCATCTTGTTCCTTCGTTATACACTATTCTCTCCTGTAATTTCCAAAAATTCAGTTCCGCTCAGTATGTTTTTCGACGTATTGTGCTACTATATCTGATTGGGTGATTGAAACTGGAGTTAATTTTAGATGACTGCAATCTTGATTAACACACTAAAGTCCATATTTATCACTTTGTTTGTGTTTTCAAGACTGCCCTTGTCACCAATTTCTAGTACATAATACATATTGAGTTTGTGAAATGCAGTCAATGGAGGGTAGCTGGTGTTTGGCCTAATCTTGAAAAGCAATGAGTGAAATTAATGTTTATTAGTAAGAGTAAGAGATATAGATTGGAATATAGAGAGTTGTAATGAGGGAAAAAGCTAGTACTTTGTTTTTCTATTAAGTGTGTTCGGTATAAAGGGAAATGATTTCCATGAATATAGTGGTCTACTCACTTCTTTTCGTTGTTTGTTCGGTGAGTGAAAAATATTTATTAAAAGATTGAAAATAACATCTTCAGATTGGATTGAATTTTATCGAGTATTAGAAATTGATAATAATGTCTAAGTTCTGGTTGGAGCAAGTGATATAGAGCAAGAGTTGAAATAGTTATAAAAGAAAAATGACTTCTCTCATCTTCCCCCTATTGATGGGAAGTGTTTTCCTTGAAAAAAAAATTTGGTAACCAAATACCAAAAAATGACTTCTTCAGTATCATACAACTTTGAGGTAAACAGTTTTGGCATGACTTCTTCGGTATTTTCCATCATACCACTTTGAGGTAAGCAGTTTTGACATTTTGGATAACTAGTTGTGGGAAAATGATTTTAATCATTACCGAACAATGCCTTTTCATAAGCAGACTTTTCAAGGACTCACTATCAAGAATCTACTTTTTTTTTTTTTTGGTTTTGTGTTAATGATGATCAGAGGTAGTTTTTAATTGGTTATAACTTATAAGATTATCGGTTTGGTGAGAATGTTGTCAGCTTACCAGTTCTATGCTCTTCTCTTTCCTATTCTCGTAGTTTATACTTTTTTGCACGCCCTAACACAGTGAAATAGAGATGGACCTTAGTCTTGAATGTGCACCAAGGAGCTTCTGAGATGGTATTATACTGTTACAGCTTCAAAGAGAGTTCAGAATAGTATACTCACTTTCTGTTGTTTCCATAGATGTTAGTTACAGGTCATAGTTCAGCTATTCAAAAAGCTTAATTAGTACATTTTTCTCTAAGTTCTTTCATCATACAGCTTGTTACCCTTCTTTTAAACTTCCGAGATAATTCAGCTTGTTATTGATATTGTGACGTCCTTTCTGGATGCTTGGATTATCCCCGAGTTTGGTACTCCTATTTACTAATGTAAGTTTTAGTGATAAGCCCTTGTGTCATGGACACACAAAACCTTATAAATGTGAATGTTTCAGTCAAGATAAAAAGAAAGAAAGTATTGGATTTGAAATTAAATAGCACTATTAATAATTCTAAAAGAGTACTTATGTAAATTAGGGCATATATGCAATTGGAGAATCTGTTGGTCTAAGAAGCTTTTTGTGACTTAAATCTTCTGAATCTGTGGGTTCATACTAATGAAAGCTCTAATAAGTGTGTTTTGAACAACTCCTGAGTCCTAACATTGATTGTGTTATATATTTGTTAGACTGAGCGGGACAGAATAGTGCAGTCACTTGAAGCCTTATTGGCTATCACCAGGGGCGGATTTAGGGGGGCGGAAGGGCCCGTACCCCCTTCGCCGAAAAATTACACCGTATATATAAGGCAAAATATATTTTTTAACTCTATATATTAAGTTTTGAATCCCGTTGACATAGTCCAAAAGTGTAGCTTAGTGGTCAAGGGGGTTCAAAACATTTGTAAAGTCACAGGTTCAATTCTCACTAGCTACAATCTTTTTTAACTTTTTTATTTTTGAACCCCCTTGGCGGAGATCCTGCCTCCGCCACTGGCTATCACCAATCATCTCATACCTTTTATGGTATTTCTTTGCATGTTTCCCATCTTCTGGTTCTTGTCAAATTGTTACTTTATACTTGTTTGTCTCCCCTTTGGATTTTTTGGCATGTTAATTGTAAATCCATTTGCAATATTCCTCAACTTGAAACAGAGACTAGCTTATAAAGAAACATTTGAATAATTCTGCAATAGATTATAAAGAATCATGTCACTTGAAGAACTCCTTTTTTTAGATAAAATTTGGGTGGTGGAAGAAGACTGTATAATGAAAAATTGCATGTATATTTACTCCACAGCAAGAATTAAAAACTTTTAACAAATTCTCTGAACTATGCAACTGGTGCCCAAGCTATGAAGTAACTCAGATTTTAGGGAAAGGTACATGCAGGAACCAATTGACCGCCAACCAATCCAAGATGGTATTTGGAAGCCTGTCTTGCTCTTCGTTTTACGCGATTAGTCTGTTAGACTGAGCGCTGTATATGCATGACCAAGTTTTTCTTCAAAAGTCATTGCAACATAGCCAGTACAGAAGTGCTGATTGCTGAAAGTATAATAGAGTGACTGTTGTCACATGGTCTCGATTCGTATTGGTCAATTATCCTGCTTAGAGAAATCTATGCGGATTGTCTTGCACTTTTGCTGAATCTCTGAACTGGGTTAGTTTTCCAGGGTTGTAAAATTTAAGCATTTGGGTCCTTTAAGCCCTATATTTCTTACGTTAAGAAAAAGAAAGTTGGTATTGACTTTCTATACTGCTCTTGAAAGTGTTGAGAGAGCTCCTTTGGGATGTTTAGATGCTCATTGTTCCGTGTCTTCAGCTTTGTTGAGATGCCCTATCCTTCTTTCTATTTTCCTTTAATGTTTGTTAGAACTTCCAAAGTAGTGTTTATTTGTAACGTGTGCAACTTGGATACACAGAACATCGTTGTTTTCTCAGCACATTGTCTCTTGTTTGCATCGGTCATCAGGTTCTTGAAGTTGACCGGTCATGGGAAATAAGGCAGCAAAACCGGAGAGAGATGAGGTGCTTTTGAAGATTGTCCCTCCTATAGATCAAGCATATGCTCGATGGCTTGCTCGAGACCTTGAAAGAATTTATGGCTTCGCCCCAAGAAACCCTCGTGCTGTAAAGCCACCTGATCATTACATAGAATACATGCGCTTAAACGGATGGTTGGATGTCAACTTAGATGACCCCGACCTAGCTCGTTTATTTAAATAATCAATCAACTGCAATAGCATGTATAAACTTGAGCAAGTAGGAACCTTGGTTTCAAGTTGATGCTTATTAATGGGATTCAGATATTAAGCAGTGGTATCAAATGCAACTGCAATGTACTTTAAACTGAAGCTATCGAGAAGTATTACCATTTAAAGTTTCTTTCTTTTCTGTTTTGTTTTACATGTTAGTCTTTGGTAGAACTGTAAATTGCTTTCATGATATCCATTGTCTGTATTTTAATTGAATACACTTAATCAACTGCAGGAGAATATCTGTGACTTTATAAGTGTATAGTCTGTTTTCCTTTCCAACTTACCATAACTACATTGAAAAGGGAAATTTTAACCGAAAAAGGGATAAAGAAAGAGAAGTAAAAGCCTATAAGCCTCGTTTGTGGTTGAATGTTAACTCACTTCTATAATTGAGGTAGCATCTCCTTTCCCGTTTCCCATCTCTCACGCGCCTGGGCCCTGGCCCTTGATGGTGAATAAAAACGCAAGTTAAAATACAAAAAATGTATATTTACCGGGAGTATGCAATGTATGTTTAATGTATAATCACTGTAAATCTATGTATAATAAACATATACACTAACTATATACTGAGTTATACAATAATCATACATCGAACATTAACGAATACCTCCATCTCTTTCCTTTCTTCTTCCACTAAAATCAGCAAGACGCACATCATTTTCATTCTCCTAAATCACTTAGCCCCACCGCTCATAACAGTGCATTGTACTTTTTCCGAATATTGTTTATATCATGACCAATTTATAGAAATAGAAATCTTCACTTCAACGTGAAGTAAGATTGAGCGAGAACGAGGGAATTAAGGGAGAGAGAAACCGAATATTATTTGCTTTGTATATTTTCAGATGGGTACTGTGTCTCTTACAATCCCTAAAATCAAGTGATTTCAAATCACAATCCCTACATTTAGGACTAACTTGTTAATTAGCTTAACTGGCTAAAAATAGTATAAAAAAAATGTGTACGGTGTTTAAAATGAGTTGTAAAAAAAAATAAAATACGTATTTTGCCTCCTATAGTAAATTATTACACCATATTTATTATAAACTAAAACAATTTCAAAATATTGTTACTTATAGCTATCATTTCTATTTTACAATAAAATAAGTATTTATTTTATACCCTATCATGGAGGCGTGAAATACGTCAGTTATGTTCTTTCTCTCTCTATCAGCAAGATTCTTAATCCTCTCCTCCCTCAAATCTCTCTTCCTTTTTCATCAAGGCAGTTGTCATAGCAATCATTTTTGATAGCCATGGTGGACTTTCTAAAGCAAAGAGAATATATCCGAAGCAAAGAGGGAGTAGACGAACGAATCTGGCATGCCTATGGATTGAACTCTTGGAAAATCTGAAGCAGAGTCGTTGCAGCCATTTATTTATATTAACATTTTTGCTTTTCTTTCCTTACAAGTCATAATAAATCCAATTATAAAGAGACTCGAAGTCCTAAACCTTCAATTTCGATTGAAGAAACGAATATATATCAAACTCTGCATCTTGAGAAAAAGGAGAAGTAATACATACTAGTACTCCTAGTAGAAGTAGAAGGATTGAAAGACGCAGAAGCAACAATAGAACAGGATGAAAAATCAAGCAAACCTCACCGCCGATCCACAAAGAGAAGCACTCATCAACACATTAAGTGAAGGAACTTTTACATTCCTATTCCATATAGGAAACTATTGTTGACATCCAATTTTGTCCCTCCTTTCTTCCAAACTATTTCTTTAAGCTTCTAATATTACTAATAATTTAAGATTAATTATTTTACCGTTGTTATCCCAAAATAGACCTAATTAGTATTATTATTTTCATTATTGTTATTATTATTATTTATATTATTTTAATATTATTATTATCGTCTTTTGCGAAAAGTATATCACTTTCGCTCATATAATCAGATAGTAGTATTTATTTTAATTCTATACTTTACAATATTTTACTCTTTATTTTACAAGTAGTTAATAGTTAATGTGCAAAATTAAATGCTAGCAAATTATAAATTTTGATAAGGCGAGTCGAACAATTTAAAGTAGTTATTTAGATTGCATGAGTATTTAAGAGATTCTAATAAGAAGTAGAAGCACAAAGAAATACCCAAGAAGAAAGGAGGCTAGAAGCTCAAATAGTACATTCTCAATCACTTAGCCCAACCCCATAAATAGCCCAAATCATAGATCTATTACCACCAGCCCACTTACTCTACTCTGTGCCATGTCAGCTCCACATAAGCTCCACATAACTACCATGTCAGTGAACTATGCGCCAACAGTAAGAAACACACGCCAAACTCACGCTTGCACACTAAGGCACACGCTACCACAGCCAAACATTTCATTGTTCATTCTCTATCCTCTTTTCTCTATGGCAGAGCTTTCCCTTGTCTTCATAGTTATTTTTGGCTTGCTATTCAATTATCTTTCAGTCATGGCAGATCATTGCCATTTCATATTTGGGTAAGAGTCTTTGTCATCAAGATCCATAGCGTTTTTCTTCAACAGAAAAGACCAAAATCTTTTGAAAATCTCCATTGCAAAGATTCGATTTCAAACGGCTATTTTGGAGCCCTAAAATTCACAATCCCGCCTAAGAACTTTAACCCTAGTTTGCCTCTATAAATACTCGCATTTGGGGAGAGTTTGAGGACAAGCTGGAAACCGCCGCTCACCCCCCTCACATCTGCCTCCTTGCCTTCTCTTTACGGGAATCTCCTCCATCGAAAGACCTCTCAGCTAAGCTATTTTCTGACACTCACTTTCATCTCTCAAAACATTGGAATTTTCTTTTAATCTCTTGCTCTCTGTCACACTCGACTTTATTAGAAGAGGGGTAGATCTGAAATGGCCTCCAAAGCTTTAGTTCACTGCTCAAAAATAGGTCAGTTTTCATTCTATCTTTCAATTCTTTTTATTATGATATAATACTTGAATCATGCTGTTTGTTTTATGTTTGTAAGAAGCCATGTCTTATAAGAACTTAAAATCTAGAAATATCATCAAGTCAGGATTTATGTGTAGATATCCGCGAGTCCTCCTTATGTTTGAGTTCTAAAAATCTTACACTAGATATCCCGAGAATAAGTATTCAATTTCTTTTATGTGATCTTTAGCGTCGTTTATCTTTATGATGTGAATTAGTGTTCATCACTTTAGTTAGTAGAGATCATGTTCGAGAGGAAGTCGATTCTACTTTAGTTATGTTAATACCTGTTCGGAAAGTATTTTACCATGTTAATCCTAATCTGAGTGCTACGAACTGTCTAATAATGACACTATTAGAAATCATGTTTCAGGTATCCACACTAAGAGTATTGTCGTTGCTGAAGTTTTGTTTATGTGCCATCTTAGGAATCTTGGCTATAATAAATATATCTTCCCTCTCCGTTAGCTTGTGATGATATGCGTTTGTTTGGCCCTTTTTGAATGTTAAGTTTGAGCTCATGTTTTCTCAAAAAACATGTCAACATAATTTTAAAATATCTTATAATGTAATCGACTTTAGCTAGCAAAATACCTGCTATTATAAAGTGCTGATGTGTACCCACATGTCCTTTATAAGCGTCGGCAGTTTTGCTAATTTAAATTGTGACCTTCAAGAGAGTTTACAACCATAGGCTTTAAGATTTTACTAAAAAAAGAGATACAAATGTGTATTTTGGTTTAGACATTACTAGAGAACTTGTTTCTATTAATGTAAGTTGGCTTTCTGATAGTCACATATATATATATATATATATATATATATATTATTAATGAGAGGCATTGATCTGTGTTCATTACCGGGCTCATTATCACTTGGAATATATCCCCGTAGAATATTTAATCCTCTGTAACACTTGTTCTTTGGCCTTCTTAAAAGTATAAAAGCAGAAGTTTGGGTTCTGAAATTTTGTACTCTTCTAAAAGGTTTATAGGAATTCGAGAGTGTAAAATCTATTGGTGTGGTTCAACTGTGTCTTCACGTGAAATTATTCGTTGCAAGTTAATAGTTTGATTTGCATTCCTGCTTCTTTCTATGTTTCATGCACCTCTAAGAGTAACGTTCTCTTCTAATTCTGTTTTTCTTATCTCTTTTTGCATATGCACTTGGAGCAAACCTGGAGTCTTAATGCAAGACTTAACTCCACCACCATCACATGGAGTCATTGCATACCATATCTCATAGATGCACCGGATAGCAAGAAAACAAGCGAATCGGTTGGGGTCGCCTATGGCAACTTTTGTTTTACTTACTCTACCTGTTTGTTGTGATTTGCTTTATTTGAACCTATGATTGATGATTAATTTTATCATTTAAAATTACAGCTTTAGTTTTGGCAATGTATTTAAAGACTTAAAAGGATACAATCTCAACATTTTGTGGGTTAGTATTTTTCATATGAGACGTAAGGAAGAAAACTGTTTTTCTCCGCATCACATCTTAATAACTACTAGTGTACCCGCGCGACACGCGGTCAGTATTAAAAAATATTAATTAAATTAAATTATGATAGGGCTTGTTTGATCCTATTAGATTGTATTAATAAAATTCAATTGTCATCTTACTGTTGAAATATTTTTTTTATTTTAAATTTTATTCTATTGTTCTTAATAAATTAATGAACAAAATCTCTGTTAAACTAACGGGACTTATACAGAGAGCGTATTGAATAACTTTTTTGTTATCTATTTTTATTTATTATATCATCTAATATTTAATAAAAAGTTTTATTAGCATATTACTTTATTAAATATTTTTCTCTGAAAGTTTTTTATGTCTTTATTTTTATTTTATTTATTTTAAAATAATTTTAAAACTTCAACTTGAAACTAATCCCCAACTTGAATGGGTAGTTTTTCTTCTCTTTCTTTCGTTTTTTTCATAGCTAATTTTTTTTTTGCTTTTTTATTTTAAGATAATTTATATACTCCAACTTGAAACTACTCCCACCCAATTTGAATGGGTAGTTATTTTTTATATATTTATTTTTCGTTTTTTAATTATATTTAATTATAAGATATCTATATTTATTAATCCAAATAAAGTAACCAATTAATACATACATACATACAAAACATACATACATACATACATACATACATACATACATACATATATATATATATATGGTAGTTTTTTATTTTATTTTATTATTTTTATTTTTTTATATATATTTAAATTCAAAAATAATAACCAATAACTAATTATAAACTAAATAACTAATTATGCCATGTGGCATTTTTTTAGGTTGCCACTTGGCTTAAGGAGAGGGCTTTTTCCTCTCCCTTTAATAATATATAGATATAGATATAGATTCTGTTGTTCTTAATAATATTATCTAAATTTTAGTGAATAAAATCTTTGTTAAACTAACGGGACTTATACAGGCAGCGCATCGAATAACTTTTTTTGTTATGTATTTTTCTTTATTATATCTTCAGATATTTAATACCACTACATTGTTAATAGAAAGTTTCATTAGCATATTACGTTATTTAATATTTATCTCTGAAGTTTTTTTTTCTTTATTTTTTTTTATTTTCAAATAATTTTAAAACTCCAACTTCAAACTATTCCGCAATTTGAATTGGTAATTTATTATTTTTTTAATTTCGTTTTTTATTTTAAAACTCACATTTGAAACTACTCCCGACTTGAATGGGTAGTTTTTCTTCACTTTTTTTCGTTTTTTATAGCTTTTTTTTTGCTTTTTTAAAAAAAAATAATTTAAAAACTCCAACTTGAAAATACTCCCACCCAATTTGAATGGGTAGTTATTGTTTTATATACTTATATTTTCGTTTTTTTATTATAGTTAATTATAAGATATCTATATTTAGTAATTCAAATAAAGTAACCAATTAATATATATATAAATTCATATATATGGTAGTTTTGTATTTTTATAATTTTCGTTTTTTATATATATATTTAAATTCAAAAATAATAACCAATAACTAATTATTAATTAAAAATAACTACCAATTTGAATGGGTAGTTATTTTCTTATATATTTATATTTTCGTTTTTTTATTATAGTTAATTATAAGACATCTATTTTTATTTTAAAGTTATTTTAAAATTCCAACTTGAAACGACTCCCCGATTTGAATGAGTTATTTTTCTTCTCTCTTTTTCGTTTTTTATAGCTTGTTTTTTTGCTTTTTTATTTTAAAATAATTTGAAAAATCCAACTTGAAACTACTCCCACCCAATCTGAATGGGTAGTTATTTTTTTATATATTTATATTTTTATTTTTTTATTATAGGTAATTATAAGATATTTATATTTATTAATTCAATTGAAGTAACCAATTAATATATATATATATATATATATATATATATATATATATATATATATATATATATATATATATATATATATATATTCATATATATGGTAGCTTTGTATTTTTTTAATTTTTGTTTTTTATATATATTTAAATTTAAAAATAATAACCAATAACTAATTATTAATTAAAAATAACTACCAATTTGAATGGGTAGTTATTTTCTTATATATTTATATTTTCGTTTTTTTATTATAGTTAATTATAAGATATCTATTTTTATTTTAAAATTATTTTAAAACTCCAACTTGAAACTACTCCCCGATTTGAATGGGTAGTTTTTCTTCTCTTTTTTTCATTTTTTATATCTTTTTTTTTTTGCTTTTTTATTTTAAGATAATTTATATACTCCAACTTGAAACTACTCCCACCCAATTTGAATGGGTAGTCATTTTTTATATATTTATTTTTCGTTTTTTTTATCATCTTTAATTATATGATATCTATATTTATTAATTCAAATAAAGTAACCAATTAAT
>NW_017671853.1:144263-160088 GCF_001879085.1 Nicotiana attenuata
ATAAAGGGGCCATTCATTTGTAATTCATCAAGCAAACAATTCAAGTTCTCTCTAATACAAAGCTTTCTTTAGCAATTCTCTTGTGTTCTTTCTACCATTCTCTTAGCGATCTTGAGTGTAGTAAGGCTGACTTGGCATAGCAAGAACGTGAGCAAGTTGTGCAAGATCGTGAGCGAGTTGTCAAGTGTCGCACGTGTACTTAGCTAACGACTAAGGACGTGACAACATGGTATCAGAGCAAAGGTTGCAACTAAGGGAATGGCGAACCACGGAGTAATTAACTTTTCTAACACCCAAGCCAACGTCATCCAGGATATTGCTGGCAAGAGCGGCCGTAACAAAAAGAGGAATGCCACCAACAAGAGCCAGGAGGTGCCAACCGAGGTTATGTCGAACGAAGGGCTTACATCCCAAGAACCACTTGCCACTGAGGCGAGCGAGGATGAAATGGAGGTCCCGCCTGAGGACGTCTCGCTCGGCAAAGAGTGGGTGATGAAGATGAACGCGAGGATGGACGCCGTGGAGATCTTTGGCCAACGCTTGGGGAGGATGGAAGACACCCTTAGCGTTCTTGAGGGGCACACTCTTGAAGACATTGAGAGTATCCGAAATGACTTGGAGGGACGTACAAAGACCAAGATTGAACTAAGGCAAACCATCACTACCTTAGAGTGCAGACTCATGGAGGCTTTTAGTACTATCGATGCTCTGAAGGCAAATATAGAGTCACTCGAGGAGCATGTCAATGCTGGCGTGACCGAGGCAGCTAGCAATGTTGTAGTGACGAGGGAGGCCAAGATCGAGGCTCCCAAACCCCCGGTGTTCAAAGGTGTTCGTGATGCACAAGAAGTGGAAAACTTCATTTGGCACTTGGAGAACTACTTCAGGCACGAAAAAGTGAGGGACGACGAGGCCAAGATCAACACTGCCGTGTTGTATCTCTCAGATACTGCCATGTTATGGTGGAGAAGGAAGATTGCCGACATGGATAAAGGTCTATGTACTATTAGCATGTGGGACAAGTTCAAAACTGAGTTCAAGCGATAGTTCCAAACAATGTCATGTACGAGGCAAGGCGCAAGCTCAGGGAGTTGAAGCAAACAGGGAGCATATGTGACTATGTCAAGCAATTCACTACCCTTATGATTCAAATTCCCAACCTCACCAATGATGACTTGTTGTTCCACTTCATGGACGGGTTGCAAAATTGGGCTAAATAGGAGTTACAACGTCGGCAAGTCGCGGATATAGACCAAGCCATAGTGGAGGCTGAATCATTGATGGATTTCAGGCATGACAAGCACGACAAAGGCGAAGGCAAGGAGTTAAAGGTTAGCTATGTCAAAGGTGGGGGAGACCTTGGCAAAGGCAAGGAGATACAACAACAATACTTGAAGACTCAAGATTCCAAAAAATCGAGTGGCCGTCAGAGCTACGCCAAGAAGAAGGCGCAGGCCGAGAAAAAGGGATGCTATATATGCAGAGGTCCACACGGCTTCAGGAATTGTCTTGACCTTAAGAGCCTCAGTGCCATGGTCTGTGAACGGAAGGAATAGCCACAAGGAATGTGTCCGGGAACCGCACAGTTGGGTATGATCGGATTATGTGGTGCTGTCACGAAGCAAGCTATCCAACCTACCGAGAATGGAAATCAGTACGTGGATCTCACCATCAACAACAAGCCCGCTCGTGCAATGGTGGATAATGGAGCAACTCATAATTTCATGACTGAGGCTGCCGCAAAGAGACTAGAATTGAAGCTTGCTCCAACCAACTCTCGCGTCAAGACCGTGAATGCCGAGGTACAGAATGCTCGTGGGGTAGCTAATGGAGTTGGTGTCAAATTGGGAACTTGGAAAGGTATGACAAACTTTACCGTAACCGCTATGGATATCTTTGACATCATACTAGGGCAAGAGTTCTTTATACATTGTCATACTTTTATCGACCCCTACCTCCAACGTCTCTTGGTTATGGAGCGAGAAGGAGCTTTCATGGTACCTACAGTGACTATGCCATACGGACAGATCCAAGCACAACTCTTAGCTATGCAGGTTGTCAAGGGGATCAAGAAGGGGGAGCCAACGTTCGTGGAAACCATTGCAAGTCTAGAGGAGGACAAGAATTTTCAAGAGATAGTGCCGCCTTGCATAGAGAAGTTGATTGAGAAAAACAAAGATGTCATGCCCGAGGAGTTGCCTAAGAACTTGTCGCCTAGGCGAGAGGTGGATCACAAAATTGAGTAGGAGCCAGGGGCTAAGCCACCCGCATTTGCCCCATATCGTATTGCACCGCCCGAGCTAGAGGAGCTCAGGAAACAATTGAAAGAGCTGCTAGATGCTGGTCACATTCGCCCATCAAAGGCACATTTTGGCGCACCAGTATTGTTCCAGAAGAAGAAGGAAGGATCATCGCGTTTGTGCATAGACTACCGAGCACTTAATAATGTCACAGTGAAGAATAAGTACCCGATCCTGCTCATTGCTGACTTGTTCGATAGACTTGGGCAAGCTAAGTACTTTACCAAGGTGGATCTTCGAAAGGGATACTACCAGGTTCGCATTGCGGAAGGGGATGATCCAAAGACAACATGTGTGACGAGATATGGAGCCTTTGAGTGGTTGGTGATGAACTTCGGCTTAACCAATGCACCAGCCACATTTTGCACCCTTATGAACAAGATTTTCCATCCCTACCTTGATCAGTTCGTGGTAGTCTACCTAGACGACATAGTTATCTACAGCAACACCTTGGAGGAGCACATGGAGCACTTAAGGAAGGTTTTCCAAGTCTTGCGGGAGAACGAGCTATACATCAAGATGGAGAAATGTGAGTTTGCACAATCAAAGGTGCACTTCTTGGGCCATGTCATTAGCATTGGTGAGCTACGCATGGACGAGGCTAAGGTACGTGCTATCCAAGAGAGGGAGGCACGTACAAAGGTAACTGAGTTGAGATCCTTCCTTGTCCTTGTTAACGACTATCGTCGGTTCATTAGTGGCTATTCAGCCAAGGCCGCACCATTGACTGAGTTGCTAAAGAAGAACAAGCCATGGGTTTGGACGGAGCATTGTCAAAAGGCATTTGAAGGCCTTAAGGCAGCTGTAATAGAGGAGCCAGTCTTGGCGTTACCTGACTTTGCTAAGACATTTGAGGTGCACACAGATGCCTCAGACTTCGCCATTGGGGGTGTCCTCATGCAGGATAAGCATCCCATAGCGTTTGAGAGCCACAAGTTAAATGAGACGGAGCGGCGTTACACGGTACAAGAGAAGGAAATGACTGCCATTATGCATTGCCTTCGTACATTGCGACATTATCTGCTCAGGTTGTGGTTCGTGGTCAAGACCGACAATGTGCTACTAGCTACTTTCAGACGCAAAGAAGCTCACACCAAGTTAGACTAGGTAGCAAGATTTCTTAGCCAAGTTTGATTATGTGCTGGAGTACAAGCCGGGCAAGGTTAACGTTATAGCCGATGCCTTGAGCCGGAAAGCTGAGCTTGCTGCAATCACTTCAACAAGATGGGACATTCGTGAGGCTATAAAAGAAGGCATGCGGTATGATCCAACAGTTAAACAGCTTATCGAGTTAGCCAACCGGGGCAATACGAGACGTTTTTTGGGTCGAAGACGGCCTACTACTTACCACAGGTTGGCGGGTCTACGTGCCTAAGTTTGGAGACATTAGACGGCGGATCATAAGGGAGAGTCATGACACAATGTGGGCTGGTCATCCAGGCCAACGTCGCACCAGGGCCTTGGTTGAGTCAGTTTACTATTGGCCATGCATGTGAGATAATATAGAATGTTATTTGCAGACTTGTCTTGTATGTCAGCAGGACAAGGTTGAGAATCAACAGCCCGGGGGACTTTTGGAGCCACTACCAGTTGTAGAGCGTGCATGGGAGAGCGTGACTATGGACTTTATCACTTGCCTACCGAAGTCCGATGGTTATGGTACTATTATGGTGGTCGTGGATAGATTTTCCAAATATGCCACCTTCATGCCCGCCTCACCAGGTTGCACTGCCAAGGAAGCCGCCAAGCTATTCTTTAAGAACGTGGTGAAGTATTGGGGCTTACCAAGGCATATTATCAATGATCGAGACCCCTGTTTTACTGGAAACTTTTGGAGAGAGTTATTCGACATACTTGGCACGGAACTGCACTTTTCCACTAGTTTCCACCCACAGACAGATGGACAAATGGAACGAGTCAATGCCTTACTAGAATGCTACTTGAGGCATTCTGTAAGCGTGCATCAGAAAGATTGGGCAAGACTCCTAGACATCGCCCAATTCTATTATAACTTGAAGCGGAGTGAGTCCACGGGGCGGACACCATTTGAGCTAGCCACAGGCCAAAAACCACAAACTCCACATTCCTTACCAGCCGCGTTCGAGGGAAAGAGTTTGGGGGCTTATCATGTGGCCAAAGGATAGGAGGAGCAGCTTGACACTACTAAGTCCTACTTGGATAAGACAACTAAGAAGATGAAGAAGTTTGCAGACCGTAAACGACGCCCCACGAACTATAGAGTTGGGGACATGGTCATGGTGAAGTTTAACCCAAGACAGTTCAAGGCACTACGGGGCATGCATCAGAATTTGATTCGCAAGTATGAGGGGCCATTTAAGATCGTCGCCAAGGTTGGCAAGATCTTATACAAGCTTGACATGCCATCGTATCTTAAGATCTAACCTGTCTTCCATGCCAGCATGCTTAAGTCATATCATAAAGATAAGGATGATCCGAGTAGGGGCCAATCAAGTCGAGCGCCAATGACTATCACCGCCTCGCATGATCGGGAGATTGAGGCTATTATGGATTACAAGGCCAGGCGAAAACAAGGGCAAAAAGCCACTGCTATGTTCCTCGTCCATTGGAAAGGGCAATCACCGGAGGAGGCCACGTGGGAACAATATGAAGACTTGTGGCAATTCAAAGATAAGATCCGAGAGTTTATGCAGTAGCATTGCGCCGCGGCCGTCGCAACATTAGGTGGGGGAGAGTGTGATGACCCGCCACGTCATCATGCCACATAGGCTCCATTTGGCATATATTAATGCCACGTGAAAGCTTACATATGAAGAAGGCTAGCATTTGTGAGAATATTCTAGAGAAGTATGGACATTTCTTTAGGAAGAACCTAGATCCTTATGGATTTGCTAGGAAAGTCCTTGGAATCTTCTAGGCTTGTAGAGAATTCTAGAGAAAGCCCTTATCTTGTAAATATTAAGGACTTGTGTAATAATTTTTATTTACACAGTAGCCCCTAGGAGACTAGTATATAAAGGGGGCCATTCATTTGTAATTCATGAAGTAAACAATTCAAGTTCTCTCTAATACAAAGCTTTCTTTAGCAATTCTTTTGTGTTCTTTCTACCATTCTCTTAGCGATCTTGAGTGTAGTAAGGCTGACTTGGCATAGCAAGAATGTGAGCAAGTTGTGCAAGATCGTGAGCGAGTTGTCAAGTGTCGCGCGTGTACTTAGCTAACGACTAAGGACGTGACAATAAGCTATAAAATATTATGGTCCACAACTATATCTCATTGAGACTTATCCTGTAATATTAAATAATAATGTGTACACCGTTATGAGAAACAGAAAATCATTAATGTATATCAGAAACATATAAATGAGCTCAGAGTGTCAAAATATCATAAATACATCAAGCATAGATACAACCAAAATCCACTCTATGTACATGTTCTTTAAATATCTTTGGTTGTAAACCTTTCATTAACGGACCTGCAATCATGAGATCAGTTGTATGCTCAAGTGACACTCTTTGTTTCTGAACTTCTTCCTTGATGGTAAAGTACTTTAATTCCATATGCTTGGTACCTTTGGAGTACTTATCGTTCTTGGAGAAGAATATTGTTGTAGAATTATTACAGTAAATTTTCAGCGGCTTGGTAATGGTGTCGACAACCCCAACCCCTAAAATAAAGTTTCGCAGCCATAATGCATGAATTATGGCCTCAAAACATGCCATAAATTCTGCTTTCATCGTGGATGTAGCAATGACAGACTGTTTAGCACTCTTCCATGATATTGCTCCTTCAGCTAATTGAAACAGATAACCAAAAGTGGACTTTTTAGTGTCAATCAGTGAAATCTGAATCCGAGTATCCAGCAACTTCCAAATGGATCTCCTATACATGAGCATGTAATCCTTCGTTCCTTTCAGGTACCTCAAGACTTTTTTTGCAGCTTTCCAGTGATCAATTCCTGGGTTACCCCGGAATGCCTTCTCCCAAGGATGATAGAACTGAGTGAAAAATACCTGGATCTGTACAACAAAAATGTGCAGAAGAGTAGCATGAGCACATCACAGTGGTGCCCAGTAAGTATCAAGACTAACCTCGGTGGAGTAGTGACGAGGAACAGTCGAGACACCTGCCGGTCAAATAAACAATGCAATGATAGGAATAACGGAACACGATATACATTTATATAAAGACTGTACGAAATGACCAACAATGCTACAATCACAATAAGGGAAAAGAACAACAAGTAACAATGAAAATATTAAGAATGATGACACATAAGAACGGGCAAAAACTCATCCCAAGTCCTAAAGTCACAATACAATAAAGGGAAAACAAAACAATAACTCAGACCCTACGACGGTGTTCACATCAGGTCTTATCCAACAATTTCCACAAATTACCGAATCTCGGACAATTACAACTCACGAGTCCCAGTACCTGAAATCTAACAACTGGCATCCCGTGCCCTCATCAGTCTCACGGTCACACTGACAACTCACTTGCTAACTAGGGCCACTTTCGCATATATGATAAGTAACGGGGGCGTACATCTATGCTTAGCAAAATCGGGGCATTTACGTACAATAGGGTTGTTCAACTACGTGTATGCTTGTGCAAGTGCTTTAACATAATTTCTACCAGCTAATAAGCGTACGAAGAAGAAGACATAGCACGTACAATATTTCCTCACAACTTCCACGAGACAAAGCTCATACAGGTAAGCAACACACAATCACAATATTAAACAAAAATAAGAATGCCTCCACAGGCCGTCACAAATCCTTACAATCAATCCCTGACATAGCCCACCTTATTCCGCCACGCGTGCAATAATGACATAATAAGTGCCCGCCTTATTTCGCCACACGTGCATCATAACGTTCCCACCTTATTTCGCCACATGCGCAACCCACATATAAGCATATATACATATCCCACCTTGTTACGCCGCATGTGCAATATATCAATAGTAGCAATAGCACGGCAAAAACCTCGTGCGACCCCACAACAACAACCACACGGCAGAAACCTCGTGCATCATAATATCAACAACCGCACGGCAGAAACCTCGTGCATCAACACCCCAAGTACAACAGCAACAATGACAATATATACAAGAGCACGACAAATGAATCAACTCAAGAACTTTCGTTTACCAGGGGACGATAAAACTAGCTCACAAGGAATAACCACAATAGAGAATACTAAGCGTAATAAGAACAACTCAACAAGGGAGAAAATAATATGAAGCAACGACCCCATAGCATGTAGTTCAACAACAAGGGAGTTAACAAGAGTCAAGTAAATTTCAAATAAGGAAATATCAATTAAACATAGAATATCTACTCTTCTTTTAAGGTTGGGCAGGTTACGAAGGATATACAACAATTTTAATTAAGACTAAATAATTACATGAGAGATAATAATNAACCTCGGTGGAGTAGTTACGAGGAACAGTCGAGACACCTACCGGTCTAATAAACAGTGCAATGATAGGAACAACGGAACATGATATATATTTATATAAAGACTGTACGAAATGACCAACAATGCTACAATCACAATAAGGGAAGAGAACAGCAAGTAACAACGAAAATATTAAGAATGATGACACATAAGAACGGGCAAAACTCATCCCAAATCCTAAAGTCACAATACAGTAAAGGGAAAACAAAACAATAGCTCAGATCCTACGACAGTGTTCACATCAGATGGTGTCCAACAATTTCCACGAGTTACCGAATCTCGGACAAATTACAACTCACGAGTCCCAGTACCTGAAGTCTAACACTTGACCTCCTGTGCCCCATCAGCCTCACGGTCATACTGACAACTCACTTGCTAACTAGGGCCACTCTCACATATATAATAAATAACGAGGGCGTACATCTATACTTAACAAAATCAGGAGGACTTCACATCCAATAGGAGTGTTCAACTACATGTATGCTTGTGCAAGTGCTTTAACATAATTTCTACCAGCTAATAAGCGTAAGAAGAAGAACGGACAACACGTACGATGTTTCCTCACAACTCCCACGAGATAAAGCTCATATAGGTAAGCGTACCGTAATCACAAAATTTAATCAAACAGAAATGCCCTCAGGCCATCACAAATACTCACAATCAACCCCTGACATAGCCCACCTTGTTCCGCCACGTGTGCAAATAATAACATAATAAGTGCCCCGCCTTGTTTCGCCACACGTGCATCATAATGTTACCACGTTGTCTCGCCACATGCGCAACCCACATATAAGCATATATACATATCCCGCCTTGTTACGCCGCATGTGCAATATATCAATAGTAGCAATAGCATGGCAGAAACCCTCGTGCGACCCCACAACAACAACCGCACGGCAGAAACCTCGTGCATCACAATATCAACAACCGCACGGCAGAAACCTCGTGCATCAACACCCCAAGTACAACAGCAACAATGACAATATATACAAGAGCACGACAAGTGAATCAACTCAAGAACTTTCGCTCACCAAGGGACGGTAAAACTAGCTCACAAGGAATAACCACAATAGAGAATACTAAGCGTAATAAGAACAACTCAACAAGGGAGAAAATAATATGAAGCAACGACCCCATAGCATGTAGTTCAACAACAAGGGAGTTAACAAGAGTCAAGTAAATTTCAAATAAGGAAATATCAATTAAACATAGAATATCTACTCTTCTTTTAAGGTTGGGCAGGTTACGAAGGATATACAACAATTTTAATTAAGACTAAATAATTACATGAGAGATAATAATGATTTCCAATAAAAACAAGCAGTTATGAAAGATAACGTGACAATAGAGGAGGTAAAGATCTTCAGTTAAGCAAGGTAAGAGTCAATTAGGCAATAAAAATGAACCATAAAGCAATTAATTCCAAGTAAAACATGTAGAGGTGAAACTAGTAATAGGGAATTCAATCATATCAAGAACAACTTCATACTCAGTAAATATACGGACCTAAGAATCCTAAAAGGCCAAGTTTCCAAAAATAAGTCCGAGCACACACTCGTCACCTTGCGTACTCGAATTAAAATCAACAGAGAAGACTCAAATCCTAAGGGGAAGTCCCCCATACAAGGTTAGGCAAGATATTTACCTCGAACCGGCTCAAAATCAACTAGAAACCACGTTCTTGCCACGAGTACTCGACTCCAAATGGCCCAAATCTATTCAATTCAATTTCATAATGTAAATAACACTTCAAGTAATTGATTCTACAATTAAATTCTAAGCTAATACGCGGAATTATATAAAATGACCAAAACGCCCCTCGGGCCAACATCTCAGAATCGGGAGAAATTTATATTTTCAGAATCCTAACACTCACACGAGTCTATTCATATAAAAATCTCTCAAATCGGATGTCAAAAACCCTATCAAAACCCAATCTCTAGGTCTAAGAACTTTTCCCCCAATTTCTACCAAAATTCCAATATTTAAGGATGAATTTAAGGAAAGATTCATGAAAATTAGTCTAAACCGTGTAAGAATCACTTACCCAAGTTGCCAGGTGAAAATCCCCTCAAAAATCGTGATCTCCCGAGCTCCCAAGTCAAAAATATGAATTATGGTATAAACCCTCGATTTTGGAAAACTTATATTCTGTCCAGATATTTAAAGTATCGTGAACGTGGAGGAAGTCACGCGTTCGCGAAGAAGAAAAATGAAGGCTGCCTAGATGTGCTTCGCGAACACGGAAGCACGCACGCGAACACGAAGAAGGAATATTATTATGGCCCAGAGATTGCTCTTCGCGAACGCGTGAACTAGTACGCGAACGCGAAGAGTGGACTTGCATAGCTACGCGAACGCGTGATAGTGGACGCGAACGCGATGACGAATAAAGCGGGGCTTCGCGAACGCGGGGAGTGTTAAGGGAAAGCGAAGAAGAATTTCCAGGTGTTCATCAACAAAGCTTCACGAACGCGTAGGGATGTTCGCGAACGCGTAAGAGGATATCAAAAGCAGAAAAACAGCAGTTCAAAATAGGAGGAAAATGACCCGTTGAGCATCCGAAACACACCCGAGGCCCCCGGGACTTCAACCAAAAGCACCAACAACACCTAATATCTCATTTAAACTTGTACCAATCCCTAAGCCACCTAAAACAACGTCGGAAACTTGAATAAATCAAGGATTTAAGCCTAAGAACTCCAATTTCCCTCAAAATACGATTTCGATAAAAAACCTAATCAAACCACGTCCGAATGACCTAAAATTTTACACACACATCCCAAATGACATGAGGGAACTAATGCAACTTCCGGAATTCCATTCCGACCCTCGGATCAAAATCTCACTATCGGACTGGAAACTTCAAAAATTCAAACTTCGGCATTTCAAACCTAAATTAGCTACGGAATTCCAAAATACAATTCGTACACGCTCCCAACTCCAAAATCACCCAACGGAGCTAACGGAAACATCGGATTTCCATTCTGAGGCCGTCTTCACACTGCTCCGACTACGGTCGATTTTCCAACACTTAGGCTCTCATTTAGGGACCAAGTGTCCCAAAACTCTCCGAAACTCAAAACCGAACATCCCGGCAAATCAAAATAGCAGAAATGAACTTGGGGAAAGCAGTTAATAGGGGATCGGGGCGTAAATTCCAAAAACGACCGGTCGGGTCGTTACATCCTCCCCCTCTTAAAACCAACGTTCGTCCTCGAATGTGCTAAGATTTGCCTCGAAGTCCTCAAGTCACTGAATGCACACTTCTTACATACACCCGCGGGTGATCCCACATCACCCCAATCCACATAAGCCTGACGACCACATCTCAACTGAAATTTAGCCTTTCTAGCAATACCAATAAACCTTAGAACCAGAATTTTTTCACCTTCCATCCATTTCCAAAAGACCCGATTCTAAATCCATACCGGGCATCAGTCTCAACCAGCTACTTCAATTCGTGCCAACACCCATAGGGTACAACCACACAACATGACACATCACACATAGGCCCACAATAACATTTCTGATAACAATACTTGCCTGAGATCAAATCCGCACCGGCCATAAGCCTCATATTCAATAGGAACTCTTCTCAAACCTCCACAACACCCGCAATGATACAATAACCATGAAAACCACATAACTAAACACCCCAATAACCAAACCTCAGCTAATACCAACGGGCACACACCCCACAAGCTAAAACTCAAGAAGCACAGAACGAAAATGACTGAATATGGGAAGGGAAACACATAAGGGAACTATCAAACAAGTCAGACAAGCACAGATTTTCTATCAACGCTAATCTACAAAACAATCTAACGAAAAAGAATTAAAGCATATAAAAAGAATCACAAGGATCTTATACTGATATAACTCTCGTCGCAGTACACAGCCCGGTCTCAACACATCAATTCATATGAAATCACGAGGCTCCCGCCCTCAACTCTGAATCACAAGTAGGGTACACATCAAGCCATCTAGAGACTCTAACTAGATCAATTCCGTCGACAAAATTACAACACGGGCTGGCTCCCACACCGGTGGAGCATAAGAAATCACAACTCGCAACCAAGGATACTCAGAAATCACATCAAACCACGGACAACAAGAATTTTACTACTAGTCTCATAACTCCCGACAATGGCTAGAAACAGACGATAGACACGGCTATCACTCATAGAACCTCCCAACAGGATAATCACATAAATAGAGTGCAAATCATGAAACGCTCCCATAATAGGAGCAACAAAATAGGGGAACTCACCCCGATAAGCAGGACTGTAATGAACTACGGATGGTGCTCCTTTATAACAAACTGAGGCATACCTGAATGACGTCACCTGGCATAGCGGCCTTAAGCCTACTATATGAAACACATCAACGGGTTGGGCCTCCCCCTCTTAGGCGCCCTCTACTCGCCCGAATACCTCGTTGTGACACATCGGTCCAAAGTCTGGGACAATCTCTCACCATGTGGCTTCTCCACACTCAAAGCACCCTCTCTGCTGACGAGACGGTGGGAACTGTGCGGTACGGGTATCCCGAGACCCATGAAAACCTGAGTCACCATGCAAAGCCTGAAGCGCGAACTGAACTGGCTGACCCACAAAACCTCTACCATGACGCACCCTGCCTCCAAAATAAGGACCAGCATATCTCCCCGGTCTACGAGGTCTCCTCGCCTCCTCAAACTCTCTCTCCTGATCTCATCTGCCCTCTCTCTCATGACCCCGTCTGTGCTCTCTCTCCCTAGCATGCATACCCTTTATCCTCCTAGCAATGCTCACCACCTGCTGATAGAAATATCCATCTCCAACTCACGAGCCACGCTAGACCTGATGCTGGGAATAAGTCCCTCAATAAACCGGCGAACCTTCTCGCGAACAGTAGAAACCAAGGCTGGGGCATGTCTAGCCAAGCGGGTGTAACGGACAGCGTACTCTGAGACGATCATAGTACCCTGGCGCAAATGCTCAAACTCAGCGCGCCATGCATCCCTGAGGCTCTGAGGGACAAACTCTCTCAAGAACATATCTGAAAACTGGATCCAAGTCAGTAAAGTAGCCTCGTCCGGACTGTCTAACTCATAAGCACGCCACCACTGATAGGCGGCTCCTCGAAGCTGAAAGGCGGTGAAAGAAACCCCACTCGATTATGATATACCCATGGTACGGAGAATGCGGTAACACTCATCTAGAAATCACAGAGCGTCCTCCGATGCTAGGCCACTAAATACATGAGGCTTGTACCTCTTGAACCTCTCAAGCCTCAGCTGCTCCTCCTCGGAAGCTGCTGCCCTGCCCTCGGGCTGATCTCGGACTGCAGGCTGCACAGGAATAATCTTAGGGACCTGCTCAACATGCACTCGCTGCTCAGGAGTGCGGGCGGCGGGAGTCTGTGCTCCTCCCCCGGCCTGGGATGGGGCTGCAGCAAGGGGAAGCAATCCCGCCTGGGCTAAAGTGGTGTACATGCTCATGAACCGTGCCAAAGTCTCCTGAAGGGCTGGAGTAGTAGTAGCAGTAGGCGTGTCAGGTGCCTGAACTCCGACTTGATCTGCTGGTGGTGGCTCGGCGGCAACTCGTGCAGGTGCTCTCGCTGCACCACGTGCGCGTCCTCGGTCTCTACCTCGACCCCGGCCTCTGACGGCTGCAGTAGGGGGCGCGGGTGCCTGATCATCTCGGGTAGTACGTGTCCTCACCATCTGTGAGAGAGTAGAAGACAGAGGTTTAGGATTGTGGTGTCAAAAATCTCACACGACAGGGAAATCAAATGAAGTGGAATTTTCCTAACGGTTACATAGCCTCTCGCAGATAAGTACAGATGTCTCCGTACCGATCCACGAGACTCTAATAAACCGGCTTGTGATTCGTGACTCCTATGAACCTAGAGCTCTGATAACAACTTGTCACGACCCCGGTTCGCCCTCCGTGAACCATCGTGACGGCACCTAGTCTCTATGATTAGGTAAGCCTAACAATGCGGAATATAAACAATAATTGCAGAAGAAATAACTAAAAACCGGAATAATAAAAATAAATAGTGTTTAAGGTGCCGCTCGGCACGAACAATAGCAACTCTCGAAGCTAACAACAATTCCCAAAATCCGGATTCTCACAAATCACAAGCTAAGAGATACATAAGAAGCTCTAGCTCTGGAAATATCTAAACAAGGGATAATACTAAAAGGGCTATACTTATTACAGAATGATAGAAAGGGACTTCTCGGACTGCGGACGTAGCAGATATACCTCAAAGTCTCTACAGAAATGCCTTCTCCCAAGGATGATAGAACTGAGTGAAAAATACCTGGATCTGTACAACAAAAATGTGCAGAAGAGTAGATGAGCACACCACAGCGGTGCCCAGTAAGTATCGAGACTAACCTCGGTGGAGTAGTGACGAGGAACAGTCGAGACACCTACCGGTCAAATAAACAGTGCAATGATAGGAATAACGGAACACGATATACATTTATATAAAGACTGTACGAAATGACCAACAATGCTACAATCACAATAAGGGAAAAGAACAACAAGTAACAATGAAAATATTAAGAATGATGACACATAAGAACGGGCAAAAACTCATCCCAAGTCCTAAAGTCACAATACAGTAAAGGGAAAACAAAACAATAACTCAGACCCTACGACGGTGTTCACATCAGGTGTTATCCAACAATTTCCACGAATTACCGAATCTCGGACAATTACAACTCACGAGTCCCAGTACCTGAAATCTAACAACTGGCATCCCGTGCACTCATCAGTCTCACGTTCACACTGACAACTCACTTGCTAACTAGGGCCACTTTCGCATATATGATAAGTAACGGAGGCGTACATCTATGCTTAGCAAAATCGGGGGACTTTACGTACAATAGGGTTGTTCAACTACGTGTATACTTGTGCAAGTGCTTTAACATAATTTCTACCAGCTAATAAGCGTACGAAGAAGAAGACGCAGCACGTACAATGTTTCCTCACAACTTCCACGAGAAAAAGCTCATACAGGTAAGCAACCCACAATCATAATAGTAAAAAAAAATAAGAATGCCTCCACAGGCCGTCACAAATCCTTACAATCAATCCCTGACATAGCCCACCTTATTCCGCCACGCGTGCAATAATGACATAATAAGTGCCCACCTTATTTTGCCACACGTGCATCATAATGTTCCCACCTTATTTTGCCACATGCGCAACCCACATATAAGCATATATACATATCCCACCTTGTTACGCCGCATGTGCAATATATCAATAGTAGCAATAGCACGGCAAAAACCTCGTGCGACCCCACAACAACAACCGCATGGCAGAAACCTCGTGCATCATAATATCAACAACCGCACGGCAGAAGCCTCGTACATCAACACCCCAAGTACAACAGCAACAATGACAATATATACAAGAGCACGACAAGTGAATCAACTCAAGAACTTTCGTTTACCAGGGGACGGTAAAACGAGCTCACAAGGAATAACCACAATAGAGAATACTAAGCGTAATAAGAACAACTCAACAAGGGAGAAAATAATATGAAGCAACGACCCCATAGCATGTAGTTCAACAACAAGGGAGTTAACAAGACTCAAGTAAATTTCAAATAAGGAAATATCAATTAAACATAGAATATCTACTCTTCTTTTAAGGTTGGGCAGGTTACGAAGGATATACAACAATTTCAATTAAGACTAAATAATTACATGAGAGATAATAATGATTTCCAATAAAAACAAGCAGTTATGAAAGATAACGTGACAATAGAGGAGGTAAAGATCTTCAGTTAAGCAAGGTAAGAGTCAATTAGGCAATAACAATGAACCATAAAGCAATTAATTCCAAGTAAAACATGTAGAGGTGAAACTAGTAATAGGGAATTCAATCATATCAAGAACAACTTCATACTCCGTGAATATAAGGACCTAAGGATCCTAAAAGGCCAAGTTTCCACAAATAAGTCCGAGCACGCACTCGTCACCTCGCGTACTCGAATTAAAATCAACAGAGAAGACTCAAATCCTAAGGGGAAGTCCCCCACACAAGGTTAGGCAAGATACTTACCTCGAACC
>NW_017671853.1:160105-200270 GCF_001879085.1 Nicotiana attenuata
CTACGTACTAAAGTACGTAACGTACGTAACGAAAGAAACGGACGACGACGACCGACGACTAACGTTCGTTACCGTCGTAACTACCTACCACGTAAAACGAAACGACTAACACTTAACGAGGTAACGTACCGAAACCTACTAACCATAATCTAAAAAAGTAAAAAAGTAAGTAAAAGTCACCTCCACGACCGGCCTACGAACTACTACCTAAACTCTAACTAACCTCCGTACGTACCTAGTACCCGACCCTAACGTTACCGTCCCGTACCGTACCGGTCGTCGAAACGTNATAATGACATAATAAGTGCCCACCTTAGTTTTGCCCACACGTGCATCATAATGTTCCCACCTATTTTGCCACATGCGCAACCCACATATAAGCATATATACATATCCCACCTTGTTACGCCGCATGTGCAATATATCAATAGTAGCAATAGCACGGCAAAAACCTCGTGCGACCCCACAACAACAACCGCATGGCAGAAACCTCGTGCATCATAATATCAACAACCGCACGGCAGAAGCCTCGTACATCAACACCCCAAGTACAACAGCAACAATGACAATATATACAAGAGCACGACAAGTGAATCAACTCAAGAACTTTCGTTTACCAGGGGACGGTAAAACGAGCTCACAAGGAATAACCACAATAGAGAATACTAAGCGTAATAAGAACAACTCAACAAGGGAGAAAATAATATGAAGCAACGACCCCATAGCATGTAGTTCAACAACAAGGGAGTTAACAAGACTCAAGTAAATTTCAAATAAGGAAATATCANCAATTAATTCCAAGGTAAAATATGTAGAGGTGAAACTAGTAATAGGGAATTCAATCATATCAAGAACAACTTCATACTCAGTGAATATACGGACCTAAGAATCCTAAAAGGCCAAGTTTCCACAAATAAGTCCGAGCACGCACTCGTCACCTCGCGTACTCGAATTAAAATCAACAGAGAAGACTCAAATCCTAAGGGGAAGTCCCCCACACAAGGTTAGGCAAGATACTTACCTCGAACCGGCTCAAAATCAACTAGAAACCACGTTCTTGCCACGAGTACTCGACTCCAAATGACCCAAATCTATTCAATTCAATTTCATAATGTAAATAACACTTCAAGTAATTGATTCTACAATTAAATTCTAAGCTAATACGCGGAATTATGTAAAATGACCAAAACGCCCCTCGAGCCAACATCTCGGAATCGGGCGAAATTTATATTTTCAGAATCCTCACACTCACACGAGTCAATTCATATAAAAATATCTCAAATCGGATGTCAAAAACCCAATCAATACCCAATCTCTAGGTCTAAGAACTTTTCCCCCAATTTCTACCAAAATTCCAAAATTTAAGGATGAATTTAAGGAAAGATTCATGGAAATTAGTCTAAACCGAGTAACAATCACATACCCAAGTTGCCCAGGTGAAAATCCCTTTAAAAATCGTGATCTCCCGAGCTCCCAAGTCAAAAATATGAATTATGGTATAAAACCTCGATTTTGGAAAACTTATATTCTGTCCAGATATTTATAGCATCGCGAACGCGGAGGAAGTCACGCGTTCGTGAAGAAGAAAAATGAAAGCTGCCCAGATGTGCTTCGCGAACGCGGAAGCACGCACGCGAACGCGAAGAAGGAATATTATTATGGCCCAAAGATTGCTCTTCGCGAACGCGTGAACTAGTACGCGAACGCGAAGAGTGGACTTGAATAGCTACGCGAACGCGTGATAGTGGACGCGAACGCGATGAGGAATAAAGCGGGGCTTCGCGAACGCGGGGAGTGTTACGCGAACGCGAAGAAGAATTTCCAGGTGGTCATCAACAAAGCTTCGCGAACGCGTAGGGATGTTCGCGAACGCGTAAGACGATATCAGAAGCAGAAAAACAGTAGTTCAAAATAGGAGAAAAATGACCCGTTGAGCATCCGAAACACACCCGAGGCCCCCGGGACCTCAACCAAAAGCACCAACAACACCTAATACCTCATTCAAACTTGTACCAATCCCTAAGCCACCTAAAACAACGTCGGCAACTCGAATGAATCAAGGATTTAAGCCTAAGAACTCCAATTTCCCTCAAAATACGATTTCGATCAAAAACCTAACCAAACCACGTCCGAATGACCTGAAATTTTACACACACATCCCAAATGACATGACGGAACTACTGCAACTTCCGAAATTTCATTTTGACCCTCGGATCAAAATCTCACTATCGGACCAGAAACTTCAAAAATTCAAACTTCGGTATTTCAAACCTAAATTAGCTACGGAATTCCAAAACACAATCCGAACACGCTCCCAACCCCAAAATCACCCAACGGAGCTAACGGAACCATCGGATTTCCATTTTGAGACCGTCTTCACACTGCTCCGACTATGATCGATTTTCCAACACTTAACCTCTCATTTAGGGACCAAGTGTCCGAAAACTCTCCGAAACTCAAAACCAAATATCCCGGCAAATCAAAATAGCAGAAATGAACTTGGGGAAAGCAGTTAATAGGGGATCAGGGCGTAAATTCCAAAAATAACTGGTCGGGTCGTTACAACAATATGCCTACATCATTAGCAGCAAGTAGAATATCATTAATATATAGAACTAAAAATATAAACTTGCTCCCATGATCTATTGGTATATACACCGGTCAATGGTATTTTCACAAATCCAAAAGATGTTATGGTATCATTAAGCTTTATATACCATTTTCGTGAGGCTTGTTTGAGTCCATATATTGACTTGTTTAGCTTACACATTCCTTTAGTTTCGAAACCCTCTAGTTGGTCCATATAAACTTCCTCCTCGAGGTCTCTATTAAGAAAGGCAGTTTCACATCCATTTGGTGTATTTTAAATCATAATGAGCCACCAAAGCCATAATAATTTTTAACATGTCTTTTTGTGAGACTCGTGAAAAGGTCTCTTTATAACCAATGCCTCCTATTTTAGTATAACCCTTGGCAACAATTTTGGCTTTATATTTTAATATTTCCATTTGAATCGCGTTTGGTCTTAAAGACCCATCTACACCCGATTCTTTTAGAACTTTCTTGACCAGACTTTATTATATTTCATCGATTTTAACTCTTCTTTCATCGCATCTATCCATTTGTCAACCTCATTACTTTCTATGGCTTGTGAAAATGAAACCGGATCCTTATTAAGTCTAGTGCCAAAATCTTACTCTTGCAAATAAAACACGTAATCATATGAAATAGCCGATTTTCTTACTCTTTGGGACTTTCTTAATGGCATTCTGGTGGTTCATTTGTGTTAGATATTTGGGAGTTAGTTTCTTCATGAAGCATTTCATCCTAATGTTTTTCGATATTGTCTAAGTATTCTTCAACAACTGGAATAATATTTGGTATTTGTGTGGAAGTAGGCACATCGTGGGTAATGGAACATTGACACTTACCTCTTTTATTTTCACACTTTATTTTTCAACACTCCCACTAAATTCACCATTCTCTATGAATCTTGCATTACCAGTTTCAATAATTCTGGAACTATGGTTTGGACAGTAAAACACGTACCCTTTAGATTTCTCTGGGTAACCAATAAAGTAACCACTTACTGTTTAAGAGTCTAATTTTTCTTTTGTGGATTATAAACTCTAGCTTCAGTGGGCAACCCCAATCATGCAGGTGCCTTAAACTAGGTTTTCTTCCTATCCACAGCTCAAAACGAGTCTTTGGAACTGCTTTACGACGAGCCCTGTTTAATAAATATACAACGGTTTTAAGAGCATACATCCATAATGATTTGGGTAATGAGGAATTACTTATCATGCTCCTAACCATATCCATAGGTGTTCGATTACGCCTTTCTGCAACACCATTTTGTTGAGGTGTTCCTGGCATAGTATACTATCCACATATACTACGTTCCTCGAGAAACTTTGCAAATAGACCTGGACATTGTCCTGATTCATTATATTTTTTATAATATTCACTGCCTCTATCTGATCTAATAATTTTTACCTTTTCATCTAATTGTCTTTCAACCTCATTAACAAATACCTAGAGAGCATCTGTTGCTTGAGATTTTTCTTTAAGAAAATATATGTATCCATAACGTGAAAAGTCATCGATAAAAGTAATAAGATATTTTTCTCCACCAAAAAGATGGAACATCAAAGGTGTTACGCCCCACATTATTACGTCGATATTACGTCCCACAGTATTACATTACGATGATGTTGCGCTTCGCAGTATTAAATTACGACGATGTTGCACCCTGTAGTATTGTACGTTCAATTTGTCGTAAGATAATTGACATCAGTCCAAGGAAAAGATTATTTGGAGATTATAAGGATTACGCTATTTCAAACAAGCGATAAGTAAATTCGTGAAGGTGAGAGGGGAAGCAAGTCAAAGAAAATTTCGTCCAAGTTTGGCATGTTGGGATAAAATATGGGCCGAGCATTAATATCCGATATTTATGGACTAGTACCATACAAAGTATCACATGGCCATGATAATATGATGTATGAAGTGTATTAAAAAAGGAATAGTATTTTAAGTAATTTGAGACAATTCTTAATTATGTAGGTAATTGGTTAATTATTAATTTAATGGAAAAGTAACCGTGTAATTAAGAATTTGTGGATAATTATAGGTGGGGACAAATCCTCCCCACTCCCCTCCCACGTGGCAGCAGATGGAGTAACACTTAAATGACTTGTCTTTGGACAAGCCAACTAGTGGGAACATGGACAACAAGTCTTAAGGCATTTTTACACGTAAGAAGTGATAGATTTTAGCAATCTCTATCTTGCTTTAAAGGCTATCCAATTCATTTATTACAAGGAAATATAAAGAGAGTAAAGACAAGGAATAAAGTGATGGAATTCTTGAAGTTAATATAAGACTTTACGTTACAATACTTGAAACGACGGCCATTCTTAGATTTACAACGAAATTCATATGAAATTGCACTGCGTAATAACAATGGAATTTTGCAATTCTACGGAAGTATAGTGCAATCCTTCTCAAGAATATCATATGGACTTTTCCCTACTCCAGGTATGTTAAGGCTATCCCTTCTTTCTTTTGGAATGATCTATACGACACAAACAAAACGAACAAATGTGCAATTTCCAAAAACGACTCTATTCATAGAAATGCTAAAAATGCTTATGTGCTTGATTCTCCATGTGTCATATTATTCTATCATCTATTCATGGGTCTCAGAAAAATATGTAAGTTGAAAAAGTTTGCTTTATGATATTATTCAAAGACATGATGGTCTTACGACACTCCAAGAGATTTTATTGACGTACTTCTCATGCATTGCATTCTTGTACATTGACCGGATGGCGTTATATATATATATATATATATATATATATATATATATATATATATATATATATATATATATATATATATGGGAAAAGATTACGGCGTTTTATATGCACCACCACCTGATCAGCTGGTATACGTTAATGATTTGCCCACAGTTTGTGGAAGGAATTGTGACCTATGAACATTAAGGAGCGTTGGCTCAAGTTGTGTAACGAATTGTGAAAGTGTAAGTGATAATTGAATCTCTAGAGCATTGGCTCGAGTTATGAAGTAAATTGTGATATGATGGGATGCCCTCAGAGGCTTGATGATGTTATGAACACATATACCCATGCATGGTATGACATTATACGCATATGCATGACATTATAACAGTGAAATGATTCACAAAGCTATGCAAACGTACATGTTGAGTCTTTTACTCCATGTTTCTCTCATGTCTATTGTTTACTGATTTTCATTCCTTAAATACTCGGTACATTATTTGTACTGACGTTTCTTTTGCCTGGGGACGCTACGTTTCATGCCCGCAGGTCTCGATAGACAGGTCGAGAGCCCTCCAAGTAGGCTATCAGTTCAGCGGAAGATGTTGGTTCGCTCCATTTGCTTCGGAGTTGCTTGTTTGGTTAGTATGATTTAGATGTGTATTGTTTGGTATAGCGGGACTCTGTCCCGATCTTTATGAAAATTATGTACTTTTAGAGGCTTGTCGAAAGATGTCATGTACGCAAAAGATTGTATGGCCTTGTCGGCCTATGTTCAGTATACGAGTGGTTATTTTGGCCTTATTGGCCCGTATGCCTTATGTATAAGGTGGTATCACATGTTGTATTCTACTTATCTCACGGCAGCCTTTCGGCTCAGTTATCTATTATAGTATGACATGAAAAGATACGTTATATTGGTACTCGGTTGAGTAAGGTACCGGGTCCCCGTCGCGGCCCATCTGTTTGGGTCGTGACAAAAGGGTCCATAAATGTTAGTGTGTATAATTTCAAGAAGTTGGGTGCTTCTTATGGCACCTTTCTTACTATGCTTGGTTTGCTTTCCCTTAATGCAATCCAAACATATATTAAGATCGGTAAAATTAAGATTCAATCTCATATTTTACAAATCTTTCTAGGCTTTCTTTGGATATATGACCCAAAAGTCTATGCCACAAGTAAGCAGAACTTTCATCTAGTGAACTACGTTTAATTCCAACATTATGTTGAACAGTAAGAAGGAATTCAAAAAAACCAAAATCGAGTTTCAATATGTACAAATCATCACAAGAATACCAGAACATAAAAAACAGCATTCTTATATAAATTAAAACATTCATTTTCAAACTTTAAATCAAATCCAGTAGCATCAAGTCTTGAAAGAGAAATCCAATTCCTAGAAACCGAAGGTACATAAAGAGTTTGTAATAGATAAAGGTGACGTCCAATCTCCATGATCAAATAATGAGTCCCTATGCCTTCAATTGGAGTCTTAATACGATTCCCCATGAACAAGAAATCGTTATTTGGATTTGTAGTTTGGATCGTAAGAAATTGCTGAAACGCAGTAGATACATAAGCAGTTGCACCAGAATCAAGTTGTAACGACCCGACCGTCATTTTGAGCATTTGCACTTCGCTCGGTAATTTGATGGCATGAGTATATTCGTATGATGTACTATGATTTGTGTGAATCGTCGGTTTTAGTTTTTAGGTTATTCGAAATCGATTTGAAAGAATGAATTTCATGATTGAAACTTTAAGTTGAAAAGATTGACCGAATGTCGACTTATGTGTAAACGACTCCGGAATGGAGTTTTGATGGTTCTGTTAGCTCCGTTGGATGATTTTGGACTTAGGAGTGTGTCTGGATAGTGATTTGGAAAGCCGTAGTTTATTTAGGCTTGAAACGTCGAAAGTTGGAAAATTAAAAATTTTGAAAATTGAGAAGTTTGATCGAGATTTGACTTTGTGGTTATCGGGCTCGTATTTTGCTTTCAGAAGTTGGAGTAGGTCCTTTGTGTCATTTATGACTTGTCTGCCAAATTTGAGGTCAATCAAACTTGATTTGATAGGTTTCGGCGTCGAATGTAGAAGTTGGAAGTTCATAAGTTCATTAGGTTTGAATCAATGCGCGATTCATGGTTTTAGCATTGTTTGATGTGATTTGACGCTTCGAGCGAGTTCGTATGATGTTTTAGGACTTGTTGGTATGTTTGATTGAGGTCCCAGAGTCCTCAGGTGGATTTCGGATGGTTAACGGATTGGAATTTAGACTTAGAAGATGGCTGAGGTTGCAGATTTCTGGTGTCTGGTTTCCTTCTTCGCATTCGCGAGGGAAGTCCCGCGTTCGCAAAAAGTATCTGCAGGCAGGTGAAGATTTGTTCTTCGCATTCACGAATAAGGGAAGTGCGTTTGCGAAGGTCTGGGGAAGTTATGCATCGCGAACGCGAGAAGGGGGTCGCGTTTGCGAAGAAGAGAGAGGCAGGTTGGGGACCTCACACGTTTGGCCAACACGTTCGCGATAGAGGCTTTGCATTCGCAAAGCTTGGGGTCATTCAGTCATCGCGTTCGCGAGGGGAATATCGTGTTCGCGTAAGAGGTTTTTGGCAGCAGAATAGTTTGTACTTCGCGAATGCGAGGCACCTTCCGCGTTCGCGAAGAAGAGTCACCTAGGCAGAATATAAGTCTTCCAAACGAGGGTTAGAGTAAAATATCACAATTTGATTTTGGGAGCTCGGTTGGAGGCGATTCTTGGAGAGACAAGTGTTTGGGATAAGTGATTCTTACTTAGTTTTTGTTAAATTCCATGATTATATCTTTGATTTCATCATTTAATTAGTGATTTGGGTTGAGAAATTGGGGAAAAATTTAAAAAAAAATTCTTAGGCCGAATTTTTAGGGATTTGAGTGAGATTTTTGTATCGGATTTGAGTAATTTTGGTATGGTTGAACTCCTGGTGGAATAGGTATTCGGATTTATTAACTTTCATCGGATTTCGGGACGTGAGCCCGGGGGCTAACTTTTGAGTTGACTTTTTGACTTTTGATTAAGAACTTAGCATTTTCATGTGGAATTGATTCCAATAGCTTGAGTTGATTATATCGAATTGTTTGTGGCTAGATTCGGCATTCGCAGGCCGATTCGCGAGGCAAGGGCGTGTTGGAGTAGAGTTTTGCACGACTTGAGGTAAGTAACACTTCTAAACATGGTGTTGAGGGTATGAACCCCTGAATATACGTGATATGTATTGTTTGGTGTTGAGGTAATGCACATGCTAGGTGATGGGCGTGTGGGCGTACACCGGTAATTGTGAGTTAGTTATTTCTGTGGTACTGTGTAGTTACCTAATCTTATTTATATCTACGAAATCTCTAGGTGCTAGAGTAATTGAGTTGTGATCCATGTTAGAAATCATTCTTAGGCTATATGTTGGTACTGTTGGGACCCACAGAGGTCGCATTACATGTGGAATTATTTGCTTAATTTCAAATAACGCACTTAGTCACAGCTATTATTTCCATATCATATCTCGGCTCTCTGTTGCCATTTATTTATACATTATATATTATCATGATTCTTGTGAGCCCGAGAGACTGGAGAGATTGATGACTGAGTCAGGCCGAGGGCTTGATTGTGAGGACGTTATGGGATCGGGCTGTATGCCGTAGCATGTTTATTTGATTCATGCCATGATTTGCTTATTATAGCGCTTGGGCTGGAATTACCCCTCCAGAGTCTACAAACACACAGTGAGCGCAAGTACCTAGTGAGTGCAAGTGTAAGTGCGAGTGCGAGTGCCGAGAACGAGTGTAGAGTGACTGTGAGGGCTGGGTCACTGTGAGGACTGAGTGAATTGATACTCTGAGAGTATGCATATGGTTTGTGTTGTATTGCATTCGACATGCATACTTGACATACAGGCATACGATGCATTTTTATCATGATGTACGGTGTCACGTCAATCATGACTTCTCATACACATTGACCCGTAGGCATAGAGATGTATTTTCCTCATGCCATTTGATAATGAAACATTTACCTGCTGAAATGTTTTGGGAGAAATCACGGTTTTACAAATTGACTCATATTTTGATGCTTTCGGTAAAAGATGTGGGTTTTACTGTTATACTTGAAAAGCGTGCTCATTTTTCCGAAAATTGTGAACGAGCTGAGCACTATATCTCTGAGTTACTTCTTTTAGCACTTTTATTATGTTGTTATGAACTGTTGTTGGCTATTGGTGTTGGACTCCAATCTTCGATCCAGCTCGTCACTGCTTTCAACCTAAGGTTAGGTTTGTTACATATTGAGTATGTGGGGTCTGTTGTACTCATACTACACTTCTACACTTTGCTTGCAGATCTTGGATGTTGATGCTGCTGCGCACGGCGGGAGCTGCATCTGAAGATATGCCTGCGTTTCAGTTATGGCTATCACTTATCCTTAGTAGCATTAGATTCAAATTCTGTTCATTCACATTTCAAACAGATGTTGTAATTATTTCAGTTCAGTCTTGTAAAATTCTAAATCTTAGAAGCTCATGATTTGTACTACAGTCCTTGGGAAATTCTTGTATAAAAGTAGTTGTATTATCATTTCTTCTCTTAATCAATCTCATAAGATTGGATAGTTGTTAGTTGGCTTACCTAACGGGTTGGTTCAGGTATCATCACGACTAGTTGGATTTTGGGTCGTGACAAGTTGGTATCAGAGCTCTAGGTTCATAGGTTCTACGAGTCAGGAACAAGTGTCTAGTAGAGTCTTCGGATCGGTATGATGACTTCCATACCTACCTTAGAGAGGCTACATGGCATTTAGGATAAACTTCCCATCTTTCTTTCCTTATTGTGCTTCGTTGATTCAGCTTGAAGCGTAACTCTTTGAAATCCTTCCATTCACTCGTATGCGTGTGTGAGCGCTCAGTATCAGCTGTGCATCAACGGCTTGTGATGACTCTTGAGAGGGTTCTAACGGATTCAGGAGTTATATGTAGCAATTGGGAATTTCCAGGATTGGTGTATGGCTTGAGCATTGGAAGGTGTTGAGACTTGCGATATTTCTATATCATTATGTATTCTACATTTTAGTATTAGCGAGGTGAAGAAAATGACTCTAGAATTCACATCAGGTCTCTTCAGAGTGGGTGCTTCAGTTGTAGTACTTTTGGGGTGCTTAAGAGGGAATACATCGGCTTACGGGTCTTAGGGCGGTGTGGTTTTATGCTAGGGTCTCGTGTGGTGAGCTTTGGTTGAGGATTGTGGTGCTCTAGAAAGGGGAAGTGTCAACTAGAGGGTAATTCCGAAGGAACTCGGCGAAATAGGATAACTTGGCAGTAGCTTGGATCAGCACGGTAATGGATATGATCGGTTCTTTAGGTACTTATGATGTGGTGAGTCTCTACAGGTGTTTTGTTGTAACACTCTTGGGTTTGGCGACCTGCGTGGCTTGGTTGAGTTAGAGGGATTCAGTTATGATGGTTGGTTATGTGCAAATGGGTTTTAGAGAGTTCTCGATGGTTTCTACCACGGTTTGAGATGGATATTTCCTTCCAACATGAGGAGCATGTTGTTGTGATATTCTTCTAGATGGGATCAAGTGGTAGGTTTCTGACTGATTGGGTATGTATTCTGCTGGTGACCCATAGTTGATTATGAGATTCTCGTACTTTTCATATGATGGCATGATAGATGTGGTGTGGTGTGTTGTGTGGGATTGAGATTTGCATATGTAAGGTCACGGATCAGTTTTGAAGGGAAGGTCATGAATTCTTAGACAACATGGACGGTTTTAGATGTCTAGATGAATGTTATTACTACTTAGTATAGCCTGAGAAGGGTGTGCATTTCAGAAGGCGTATCGTGTTTTGACTTACGGATGCTTCATTGGTATTGCGGCACTCGCCTAGTTGATCGACTACTGATATTTAGATTTTGCTATGTGGCATGGAAGAATTATAGAAGTATTCCTCGTGGGATGAACGTGTATGAGATATGTGTTAGACATTTAGGCGGTGGAGTTGGGATCAGATATGGTGATTCGTGTGTTCTATGGATCTCGAGACTGGGAGTTCTCAGAAGCAGATTTTTTCATAGTTGAGGACTGTGAGAATGTGGTTAAAGCTAGCCAGATGATGGTATGCGTCAGGGTTGGGTTAGTGTGGACTTTCGGAGGGTTATTTATCAATTTGTGAATGACCAGGGTTGATTTGGGGGCCCATTGGTAGGCCCGAGGAAGATGTGTATGCTACACTGAGTCAGATATTTTGACTCGACACTGTTATTGCTGAAGGGTGTGTTATTCGGTTAGAATAAATCTTGTTCGTGTTCGGATATGTCTATGTGTTACTCTTCTATGTTACGAGGGGTTGTGATTTGTTGGTCATACACACACATGGTGTGGTTTTGTTTGGGGCCTTGTAGCGGAATTTGAGCGAGATGGTTATTGGGGTATTGAATGGTTGATTGCGCCTTGGTTATGGTCTTTCCGAGCTGTGGTATATTGTGTTATTTGCTTCTCCATGGTTATGGTCATGCACTTGTGTGCTTGGTGTCGAATTGCTAATGGTTGTTGATTTTGAGCATTAGGGCTCGAGGTATTTCATATGGATCGGTTTTTGGATGGGTCACGTAATTGCAACTGGGTTATGATAGGATATGATCCTTTGTGTTAGATTCATGTGTCTTGGTCCTACTATGTGTGATGGGTCTTAGCATTGCGTTGTGGTGGTACTTGTTGAGTTTGCAGGCGGTTCTCTCATTTGAGTCATTTTCTATGATTGAGTACATTTTAATTGTTACTTATTGGTGCACGGATTGCACAGTTTGTGGCTTAGGGTTGTATTGGTATGGCATGTCAATAGAATGGATGTGTTTGAGGAGATGGGGTCATTGGACCTAGAATGGGTACTATCAGATTTTATTACAGTATAGATGGAGGAATAATATCGAAAGTCAGCTCAAGGTTTTGCTTTGGTTCTTATCGGACGAGAGAGGGCTCCAAGACTTGTTGATCTGATAAGTGGTTATGAGTTTCAGTGTGTTTCTTTCATCATCGGCAGTGTATAAAGGTTTTAGAACGAGGTTTTTGTCTGATATGAGGTTTATTACCGGTATAGGGTTTGTATTTAGCAGCTACTGTGGTAAGAAGTTATTGCTGTGAACATCTGAGTTATGTGGTATAGTATGTGATTGCATCTTGGGCTTTGGTTATGGCTTGATATAGCTTGTTCAGACTTATACAGTGTGTAGATGCAAGATTCCTGTCTTGTAAGGAATTTCGGATGCTGGAAATTGGGTTCAAAGATTTATAGGCTAAGACTGAATTAATGATCTTCAGCTATGTGGAGTTGTCGGGCCTATATAGAATAGGGTGGTGCGGGATAACCCCCGGTTATATGCATGGTAAGGTTACACGATGGTTTGATGGCTTTGGAACGACTCTTGGCACGTTCGAGGATGAACGTATGCTTAAGTGGGAGAGAATGTAACGATCCGACTGGTCATTTTAAGCATTTCCACTTCGCTCGGTAGTTTGAGGGCACGAGTATCTCCTATGATATATTATGACTTATGTGAATCATCGGTTTTGGTTTCAGATTATTCGGAATCGATTTGGAAAAATGAATTTCATGATTGAAGCTTTAAGTTGAAAAGGTTGACCGGATGTCGACTTATGTGTAAATGACTCTAGAATGAAGTTTTGATGGTTCCGTTGGGTGATTTTGGACTTAGGAGTGTGTCCGTATAGTGATTTGGAGGTCCTTAGTTGATTTAGGCTTGAAATAGTGAAAGTTAAAAAATTAGAAGTTTTGGAAATTGAGAAGTTTGACCGAGAGTTGACTTTGTGGTTATCGGGCTCGGATTTTGGTTTCGGGAGTTGGGGTAGGTCCGTTGTGTCATTTATGACTTGTGTGCAAAATTTGAGGTCAATCGAACTTGATTTGATAGGTTTCGCCGTCGAATGTAGAAGTTGGATGTTCATAAGTTCATTAGGCTTGAATCGATGCGCGATTCGTGGTTTTAGCGTTGTTTGATGTGATTTGACGCTTCGAGCGAGTTTGTATAATGTATTAGGAATTGTTGGTATGTTTGGTTGAAGCCCCATGGGCCTCGGGTGTATTTCGGATGGTCAACGGATTGGAATTTGGACTTAGAAGATGGCTGAGGTTGCAGATTTCTGGTGTCTGGTTTCCTTCTTCGCGTTCGTGAGGGAAGTCCTGGTTCGCGAAGAGTATTTGGAGGCAGGTGAAGATTTGTTCTTCGCATTCACGAATAGGGTAAGCGCGTTCGCAAAGGTCTTGGGAAGTTATGCATCGCGAGCGCGAGAAGGGGGTCACGTTCGCGAAGAAGAGAGAGGCAGGCTAGGGACGTCACGCGTTTGGCCTACGCGTTCGCGATAGAGGCTTCGCGTTCGCGAAGCTCGGGGTCATTTAGTCATCGCGTTCGCGAGGGGAATCTCGCATTTGCGTAAGAGGTTTTTGGCAGCAGAATTGTTTGTGCTTTGAAAACGCGAGGCACCTTCCGCGTTCGAGAAGAAGAGTCACCTGGGCAGAATATAAGTCTTCCAAATGAGGGTTAGAGTAAAATTTCAAAATTTGATTTTGGGAGCTCGGTTGGCGGTGATTCTTGGAGAGACTTTCAAGGGAGTGTTTTGGGTAAGTGATCTTACTAAGTTTTTGTTAAGTTCCATGATTACATCTTTGATTTCATCATTTAATTAGTGATTTGGGTTGAAAAATTGGGGGGAAATAGAGAAAACTTCTTAGGCCGAATTTTTGGGGATTTGAGTGAGATTTTGGTATCGGATTTCAGTAATTTTGGTATGGTTGGACTCGTGGTTGAATGGGTATTCGGATTTTATAACTTTCATCAGATTCTAAGACGTGGGCCCGGGGGTTGACTTTTTAACATTCGATTAAGAACTTAACATTTTCATATGTCATTGATTCAAATAGCTTGAGTTGACTGTATCGAATTGTTTGTGGCTAGATTCGAGGCATTCGGAGGCCGATTCGCGAGGCAAGGGCGTGTTGGAGCAGAATTTTGCACGGCTTGAGGTAAGTAACACTTCTAAACTTGGTGCTGAGGGTATGAACCCCTGAATATACGTGATATGTGTTTGGCTTTGAGGTGACGCGCATGCTAGGTGACGGGCGTGTGGACGTATACCGTATGAATTATGATTCGGTTATTTCTGTGGTACTGTGTAGTTACCTAATGTTATTTATATCTATAAAATCTCTACGTTCTAGAATAATTGAGCTGTGATCCATATTAGAAATCATGCTTAAGCTATATGTTGGTACTGTTGGGACCCACAAAGGTCGCATTAAATGTGGAATTATTTGCCTAATTTGAAATCACGCGCTCAGTCACAACTATTATTTGCATATAATATCTCAGTCTCTGTTGCCATTTATTTATCGAAAAATGGCCTAACTACCCCTATTATTTGGTAAATGGCTTACAGATACCCTCCGTCCATCTATCAGTACAAAAATACACACGACATTAATTCTATTAATAAAATTGCCCCCACGTCTAACAACTGAACCAGTGGGCCTTTAATTTAATAACGTAGCAATTTCTAATTGTGCCACGTAGCAATCTCGGGCTGAAACAAAAAAAGGATCATATTTCGACCCACTTACATGATCCGACCCTAGGTTTTTTGAATCTTCTTCTTTTCTAAATCTGCAGCAATTGCTCTTTCTTGAATAATCTATGTCTGAAATTCACTGAACATTCCCATATTATTTTTTCTTTAGTTTTAACCATCTCATGTTAGCTCTTTTTTAGCCCACAGTTAAAAGTTCATCACATTCTTCTATAGAACCACTTTATGCCCCCTCTGCTCTGACTCATTACACTTGCACAAATATCACAGCCGTGATTTCCACTTTCACTCGTTCGGTTCTTCAAACTCTGTCGTTGCCGGTGAATGTATTTTCGTCTGGCGAAAATTCTTCCCCCCACCGACTTCCCTCAGATTTCAGTAATCCATCTTTTTCACGGCTGCAGCTGCAACATGCGCTTCCATCAAAATTGAATCCACTGCTTCAAGGTATTTGACGTTGCCTCATAACCTGGTCCCTGTTTTGTGCTGAATAAGTGAGGTTGAATGGAGGAGAAAAATGGATCTTGAATTGAGAAGAAAAAGAAAGAAAAATATGGATTTAAGTAGAATCAGAATGGTTTGAATCTGGAACAGCGGAAAGATGGTTGGGAAATGATTTTGATCTGGCCAAAAAGAAAAAGAATGAATGAGACTCATGGTTTTAATAAACGAAGAAGGTGGTTGGAAAATTATTTCTCCAGCGAAATTTGATATTTTCCCCCAAAGTTGTTTGAAGTACGCGCTTGAATTCGGGTTATAAAAAGTATTGGGGCGGGTCGGAAAATGGGCAGAAGTAATACCCATTTTTTTGTCTAACTTAAGATTACCTGGCCCAATAAAAAAATGCCAATGCATTAAAAAAGTGTCCTACTTGGTCTGCCGTTAAATGTAGGGATATCTTTATTAATAAAAATAACGTAATGTGTATTTTTGGACTGATAGATAAACAAAGTGTGTATTTTTGGACTGATAGATGGACGGAGGGTATCTGTAAACCATTTACCAAACAGTAGGGGTAGTTTAGATCCTTTATTGTTTATTTATACATTATATCATTATTGTTTGGGCTGATTATATGATTTTTGGGAGCCCGAGAGACTGGAGAGATTAATCACTGAGCAGGCCGAGGGCCTGATTGTGAGGACGTTATGGGATCGGGCTGCAGGTCGCAGCATGTTTATTTTATTCATGTCATGATTGGCTTATTATAGCGCTTGGACTGGAATTGCCCCTCCGGAGTCTGCACACCAACAGTGAGCGCAGGTACCTACTGAGTGCGAGTGCAAGTGCGAATGCCGAGAGCGTGTGCTGAGTGACTGTGAGAACTGAGTGATTGGGAGGACTGAGTGAATTGATACTCTGAGAGTATGCATATGGTTTTTTCACTGTGTTGTATTGCATTCGACATGCATACCTGACATACAGGCATAGAGATGCATTTTCTTCATGTTGTACGATGTCACGTCATTCATGACTTCTCATACGCATTGACATGTAGGCATAGAGATGTATTTTCCTCATACCATTTGATAATGAAACATTCATCTGTTGAAAAGTTTTGGGAGAAATCACGGTTTTACAAATTTACTCATATTTTGGTGCTTTCGGTAAAAGATGTAGATTTTACTGTTATACTTGAAAAGCATGCCCATTTTTCCAGAAATCGTGAACGAGCTGAGCATTATATCTCTGAGTTACTTTTTTTAGAACTTTTATTATGTTGATATGAACTGTTGTAGGCTATTGGTGTTGGACTCCGACCTTTGTTCCAGCTCGTCACTGCATTCAACCTAAGGTTAGGTTTGTTACATATTGAGTACATGGGGTCAGTTGTACTTATACTAAACTTCTGCATCTTGCGTGCAGATGTTGGATGATGATGTTGCTGTGCACGGCGGGAGTTGGATCTGAAGATGTGCCGCGTTCCAGTTATGTCTATCACTTGTCCTTGGTAGCATTAGATTCGAATTCTGTTCATTTACATTTCAAACAGATGTTGTAATTATTTCAGTTCAGTCTTGTAAAAATCTAAATCTTCGAAGCTCATTATTTGTACTACTAGTCCTTGGAAAATTCTTTTATAAAAGTAGTTGTATTATCATTTCTTCTCTTAATCAATCTCATTAAATTGGATAGTTGTTAGTTGCCTTACCTAACGGGTTGAGTTAGGTGCCATCACCACTAGTTGGATTTTGAGTCGTGACACAAGCCACCAGGTATTATTAGGAACTTCTACTAAATTTGGTTCGAACATACAAAAGCATAAATTGTACCTTTCTTTTCGAACCATGCCTTACGTTTCAGGCAATCTTTCTTGATTGTGTCCTTCTTTGCTATAAAAACAACACGCATCTGCCTTATGTTCGTTCTTAGCATACTGTGGAGCTTTAGCATGTGCGTTCTTCTTCTTAAACTTGTTGGCCTTCACATTAAGTCCTTTATAAGCTCCTTGACCCGTGAGGTTAATTGAATGACTCCCTTGTTTCTTCAGCTTGAATTCCCTTGAGTAAGCATACTGGATAATTCACTAACATTCCACCTATCCTTAATAGTGTTATAGTTAATTTGAAAAGGTCCATACTCAGGAGGCAACGAGTTCAGAATAAACTGAACCAAGAAGGAGTCATCCACTTTCATCCCAAGGTATGAAGTCTTGCTGCAATGTTAAGCATCTCTATGATAAGATTTTGCATACTATACGACCCATCAAACTTCATAGTCGTGAGTTCCTCCATTAATGCACCGCGAGAGACTTATCTGCAGCATGAAAACATTCTTCCACAAACTTCAGGTATTCCTTGGCACTTTCTGTCTGTGGAATAGTGCTTTTAATGTTATTGGCAATAGTCATTCTCATAAATGTAAGGCTCAGCCTGTTAGAGCATTCTCATGCTTTATAGAAAGACTTCTCATCCGCACTGCTTGTATCAATAATGGCAGCGGGCTTATCATTCAGCAGAGTGAAGTCAAGATCCATTATTCCGAAGTGGCAGTGGACTTGTTCATGCCATTCAGAGAAGTTTATTTCGTAGAACACAGTAACAGATGAAGCATGCGAATGAAGAGGAATAACTGCAAAATAGATAATACATGCTCACAAAAATCAATATGGATTCAGTAAAACAATAAAAGTATATCGCAATTCTCCTTTGGGTAAACACTACGACACACTATCATAAGTTAAATGCCATTTAGTCTTTAATAGGTAATTAAATATTTTTAACCAAACATATATGACATCTATCTATCTATCTATCTATATATATATATATATATATATGACTAAAGAATAAAAAATTACCTCATCATATTCACTACTCATAGAATAATTGATCCACCTTTGGGTAAATCCTTAAGTTCTAGCAATGGTGAGTCAGTTTATCCATTTGTTTTCAGTAATAGGCATTCATTAGTTTCATGAATAAACTACAATTTTATGTATGCATATTTTTTATAAATATACTAGTTTGGCCACTTTGGTGACTAACAAACTATATAAACATAAATGCGCATAAAATTGTAATGACTCGACCGGTCATTTTGAGCAATTGCACTCCGCTCGATTGTTTGAGGGCATGAGTAGCTCCGTATGATATATTATGACTTATGTGAACCATCGGTTTGGGTTTTCAGGTTAATCGGGATTGCTTTGGAAGAATGATTCTCAACTAGAAGCTTTAAATTTGAAAGGTTTGACCAAGTTTTCACTATTTAGTATTTGACCTCGAATTGGATTTTTGATGGTTCCGTTAGCTCCATTGGGTGATTTTGGACTTAGGAGCGCGTCCGGATCGTGATTTGGAGGTTCGTGGTAGAAATTGGCTTGAAATGGCGAAAGTTGGAATTTTGGGAAGTTTGACTGGGAGTGGACTTTTTTGATATCGGAGTCGGATTCCGATTCCGGAAGTTGGAGAAGGTCTGTAACGTCATATGTGACTTGTGCGCAAAATTTGAGGTCAATCGGACGTGATTTGATAGGTTTCGGCATCGGTTGTGGAAGTTGAAGTTTTAAAGTTCAATGATTCCGATTTGTGGTGTGATTCGTCGTTTTGATGTTGTTTTGAGTGATTCAAAGGTTTGACTAAGTTCGTATAGAGTTATATGACTTATTGGCATGTTTGGTTTAGGTTTCGAGGGGCTCGGGCGTGTTACGGATCGATTTCGGATCATTTCATTTCATGTTGCATAGCTGAAGGTTTCTGGTTCTGGTATGACCGCACCTACAACTGGTTTGTGCAGGTGCGGTGATCGCAGAAGCGACAAAGAGGCCGCAGAAGCGGGATGTTTCGCAAGTGCGGATGGTTCCTCGCACTTGCGATGTCGTAGAAGCGGGTATGTTAACCGCAGGTGCGAGGGTTGAGCTCTCAGTTGATTTCGCAGAAGCGAGGATTGTCGCAGAAGCAACACCCCAGATGCGGTTATGGGTCCGCAGATGCGGAAGTGCTGGACAGAATGTTAAATTCAAGGGTTCGCGTTTTTGGCTTCATTTTTACATTTCCATGTGCGGATTGGGGCGATTTTGGAGCAATTTTCATCACAAGGATGGGGGTAAGTGTTCTACGCTCGGTCTTGGTTATATTTCATGAATCTATCTTCGATTTTAGCTTTTGGTTGATGAGTTGAAAGAGAAAATTGGGGGTTTTGGCCTAAAGTTTCATAATATGAATTTTTGAGTTTTGAACACCGATTTGGAGTCGGATTTGAGTGAAACTAGTATGGCTGGACTCGTAATTGAATGGGTTGTCGGATTTTGTGAGTTTGTTGAGTTTCAAGGCGTGGGCCCGGGTGTGAGTTTTGGCCGGATTTGGGATTTGATGTAGAATTCGATCTTTATCAATTGTAATTGCTTCCTTGGGCTTTATCTGATGTATTTGAGTTGCTTTTGGCCAGTTTTGAGCCGTTCGAAGGTCGCTACGCGCGTGATGGCATTCTTGGAGCATCGCTAGGCTTGCTCAGCGTCGGAATTGGCTGGTTTAAGATAAGTAACTCTTTTAAACATAGTGTTGTGGGTATGAAACCCCGCATTGTGTGCTATGTGATTGGTGTTGAGGTGACGGGCGTGTGGGCGTGCACCCTGTGAATTGGGACTCTGTTGTTCCCAGTGCACTGAATAGTGGCCCTATTCTTGTTGATATATGTATTTTCACCATGTGATTAAGTATCTGAGCTGTCAAATCATGCTAGATATCATGCTTAGGCTTTATGCTGTTATTGTTGGGACCTATACTGGTCGTTTTTTGCTGTCATCTCATTGAATTCAGTGATATTTCGTACTCAGTCATATTTATGCATTCATATCATATCTCAGTCTCGGTTGTTACTTATTGATATATCATATCATTGTTCCGGGTCAGTTTTCATGACACTGTGAGCCCGTGAGTGAGACTGGAGAGATTGATGACTGAGTGAGGCCGAGGGCCTGATTGTGAGATGTTGAGACTATGGCACGTGAGTTGTCCGTGCGGATTCTGATATAATGATATAGCACGTGAGTTGTCCGTGCAGATTATAGCGCTTGGGCTGTAGGAGCCCCTCCGGAGTCTGTAACATACCCCAGGGGGTGGATTTATTGAGGTATGGATTTCCCTGGACATGGATTTGTCCGAAGTATTGATATATAGAGATGGATTTCTCCACAGGAGTGGATTTCCCTTTTTCCTCGGTACCGAGTGACGTCTAGTCATTGTTGAGTATGTTCCGGGATGGATTTCCCTGGGCCGCATGGGCCATATACGGTGCCGGATGGTTGAGCATTTATACATCAATGAGGGATGGATTTCCCTGGGCATGGATTTGTCCGAAGTACTTGATACCTGGAGATGGATTTCTCCGCAGGGTTGGATTACCCTTTATCCTCGGTACTGGGCGACTAATAGTCAGTGTTGTATATGTTTCGGGAGATTTTCCTGGGCTGTATGGGCCATATACAATACCGAGTGGTTGAGTGGGATGCAGTGAGGTTGAGTACTCTAAGAGTGTGAGTGCATGATTCATCTCTGAGGTACATGGCATTGGCATGCACATATGGCACACATGCATAGAGACGCATTTTTCCTCATGTTGTACAGTATCACGTCATTCATGACTTTTTACATACATTGATATGTGGTTATAAAGAGGTATTCCACACTTATTATTTGAAAAAGGAAATGAAACATGTCTAGTTATTGTGGAAAGGAATTTTCAAGAAAAAGTTACAGCTTTCAAAACTTACTCATATTTTTAACGTTTTCGGTAGAGGATTTGGACTTTCATTGGTATACTTGAAAATGGAACTGTTTTCGGAAAACTATGAAAAGACCGAGCACCTTATTTCTGAGCTATTTATGTACTTATTTGATGTACACTGTATGAACTACTGTTGGTTACTTGTGTTGGACCGGACCTATGTTCCAGCTCGTCACTGCTTTCAACCTAAAGTTAGGTCTGTTACTTTTTGAGTACATGGGGTCGGTTGTACTCATACTGCACTTCCTGCACATTGCATGCATATCCTGGATGCTGAGGTTGCTGCGATCGATGGTTGCTGAATTTGAAGGCGTACTTGCGTTCTTGTTGTAGCTGCCTCTTGTTCACAGTAGCCTTAGATGTATAAATTCTGTTTATGTAATTTTCGAATAGAAGATGTATTTTTCCTTCGTATCTGCTTTGTAAACTCTTCTTAGAAGCTCATGATTTGTACTATCAGTCCTTGGAAAATGTAAGAGATCCAGATAATTTAGATTGTTTAATTGACTTAATAGCAATATTGAATTTGGATAGTTATTAGTTGGCTTACTTAGCGGGTTGAGTTAGGTGCCATCACAACTAGTGGATTTTGGATCGTGACAAAAAAAAATATCATATGATTTTATGTGTGTGAATATTTTAAACATTCTAGTTTGATCACTTTGTTGACTAACAAACTATACAACTTTAAGCACATACGTAAAATCAACAGTAATAGATTTATAAAGAAATTAATTACTTAATAATCCAAATAACTTAAACAGTCCAAAATAAAAAGAATACGGTATAGCTCAATAAATAAAATATTAAATTTTATTAAGCAATAATGAGTCAAACCTCATATCAAATTATGATCAGTAAATTTATGAGCAAATTTGCGTTGCTCTAATACCACATATAAACATAAACTTTAATTCATACCAGGATCTTGAACATGATAATCTTACATATAATCGTTGTAGAAAACATACCTGAAGCGGAAGTCATTATCACAAAGCGAAAACATTTATTGTATTTGGTTTCTCACCCCTTGCCCTAACTTTCGCTACCGCCGCCTTTAGTGATGGAAAAAAAGAATAGAATAGGTAGTAACCCTAATGGAGTGGGGGAGGACCAATTTATAGAGTAATTGACTTAATTTGGTACGTCCATCAAGTAACCGATCCAACGGACATGATTTGTCTTTCATTAAATATTAATTATGGGCCTTAAGTTTATTGGGTCACATAAATAATAGAAAAGATCTAACAGTAAACACACATTTCTAGGCTCTAGCTTAGTTAGTTGTCTTTCCTTCCCCTGGAATCAAATGAACGCAGCTGCAGAAAATTTTAATTGATACAAAAAAATTGAGCGCATAATACACAAACATTAATTGGCAGTTCTCGTGTTGGATTTGAACTGAAGATAACAAAACCGGTTGTAGCAAAGAACGTACGTCAATCTTAGCAGTTGTAATAGCCCTAATGGCACAAAAGTTACTAAAAACCTTCAGGTAGAGAGAGACCACTCTCTACAATTTTCACTCACACACACACAACATCTACTCCAAAGTATGGCATACATGATTTATTTTTGTATCTAGTACAATTGGTGCACTAATTATCTTGCTAGAATCATTAGTATATCAATATGCTAGCAAAATATAGTTTTACTCCTATGTGAGATATTGGAACACGATTAGTATTATATTGCAAAAGGAATTCTTGACATTGATTTGTTTATTCTAACAAACAGAGTCAAAGTTTTGTTAGTTATACAAAATGCAGGGCATTACATGAAGTTTGTTCTTCATACCAAGATACTAACAACTTATAAATTAAGTGACCCAACACAAATGAGACGTGCGATTTTCTTTGAACAGAAGATTCAAATAATATTGAAGACGATGCTGCTTGCATAGCTCAATTGAAGAAAAAAAATATTGAAAGAGACAGAATAAAACACATTTCGCCAAAATTTCTTTGCAGACACGATCTTTAATAGAATGATGAAATATATGTTCAACAAATTCGTTCAAATGATAATTTGGCTGAATGGGCATTGCCGATCTCAACATTAGTGAAATTATTATATAAACTTGGAATTCATCGTCTTCGAGAAACAAAGTGTTGTTTTTATCGGGGGGGGGGGGGGTGGGTAAAAGTACGCATTGTACTCTTTTTCCTTCGCCTAGGTTTTGTCGCATTGGATTTCCTGGCAAGATTTTAACGAGGCAGCAGATAATGCATATTATATATTTTTTTTCTTCATTTGAATTTTTTCCCACAGGATTTTTTCCTAGTAAGGTCTTGACGAGGCACATTATTCTTGGACATCCAAGAGGAAGTGTTACGAAATATTTGATTATGGTGGATGTCTATAATTCCTAATGGAATAACACACACTACTCTTTTTCATTATCTCTATAACTCTCACTACTCCGACACTTATTGTTGTAACTTTCATATCTCCGTAATCTCAGTTTTTAAGAACTTTTGACTCTTCAATGGAAATGTAAAATCATATTATATAATTAACCAGATCATATTTGACGACATCACATATTGACGTACGTGTTAATATTTACAAAGTTGTTATGACAGAACTATTTTTACTAATAACCTCCTCCAGGATCTTCTCCATGATTTCAATAATTAAAGATCATGCTTATAGCATCCTTTTGTATTATATCAATATCATCCTATAAATAGGTTTTGGACATCACATTATACACATTTGAACATTTGAAAGAAATAAGAAATTAAAGTTCTCTCTTCTTCTATTCATCTATTGTATATTTTTCTTGTTTTATATTGTTATTTTGAGCTTAGTTTCTTAATAAGGAATAAAATATAGAGGGCTGTTATAAATAGAATTGTATTTATGGTGAATGTCTATATTTAGAGAGATTCTAGGGTTCATTGCTTGGTGGCTAAGTCACCCTCTCCCTATAAATAGAGGGTTCTATTCTATTGTAATTCATCCCAAAATTCAATAAGAATTCTCTCCCTCTACTTTTCTCTGTAATACTCTTCTTCTTCTTTTATTATTTTATAACACGTTATCAGCACGAGACTCTAACCAATTGAGTAGAAGCTTTGGGATTGAGCATAATAATTGTCAATTATTCCAGAACTTCCTTCATGATTAAATTCTGGATTTAAGGTAAGTATTTTACTTTATTTTTCTCTTTTAAATTCTTGAAATTCTATAATTTGATTTTATATACAAGCAAAGACAACAAAGTTTGATTACAACTCTAATGAAGTTTGTAAGAAATTATAACCACTCGAAGTGGTAAAATTTCTATATCTTGCCATGATCAAAGTCATGTATGATCGTGAGCACAAGAAGTGAAACCCCGTCCCATTGAATTTGCTCTATTCTCATTCCCTTAAGAGAATGTGATAGCAATATGTGATAAGTCTGAAAGAAGACAAAATTATTACTATGAATGTATCAATGGATATGGACCTGGCAATAGACGAAATTATAATCGTCATCATTTGTGGTAATGAGAACAATAAGGATTCTCAAAATAATCTTTCACTCTGTGAAAAATATTTGTCATCGATTTGACATGAGATTTTGTAAAGCACGTATAGATGATTATGGTCCATTCATGATGTGAATGTGACAACATCAGATTTATGAATACATATTCATTCTTCAAAGAATATGAACGTGCTAGTGGTAGTGAATATACCGCACTCACCTCTAAAAGGAGGTTTGAGATGATATAAGAAAATAATGTCATTATTATGGCATAAATGGTCATTGGTCACGTACTTATTGTACGCCAAAAATATTTTGGCAATGTGATCATTTAAAGACAACGGTAATGCAAGAAACAGATCTTGCATATAATTTTGACCATAACCATAATGGTATAACTTTCTCTTTAAAAGAGATATTCACCATATGGATGTTGATGAATATGTGGTAGTACCAAATTAATTGAGAGCTCTAGAAGAGCCAATTATACTATTTTGGAGAAAATTAATTATCAATAAGACGTTGTGTTGTAGTAAGTCTCAAAGAAACTTATTCAGTTTCCAAAGTATACGCGAAAGCGGTTGATTATATTGAGACTATAAATAAAGAAAAGATTTAATATCTTCTATTACTACAACTTGTAGCGGGGTAATATATATGTGAAAAGCCACCCGCTTTATTCTCCAATTTGTACTACATAAACAAAAGAATACCACAATGAAGTGAATATTATTGATATAAAAACTCATATCACAATAAACTTGGAGTTTATTCATAATTGCACACATCATGGTGTAAACCTGAAGTTTATCAGTATTGATAATTTATCCTTGGCATAATTGGTTTGGCCATGTTAATTCAAGTATGATGTGCAAAAACAAAAAAGAATTCACATGGGTAAATATTAAAGAACTAAAAAGTTCTTTACGAATTCTCTTACATTGCTTATTCTCATTAATTAATAGACCAATTAAAATTGGGATTGAATCCCATGAATGCTGGAAATATCAAAGGTGAATATGGGCCCATTCACCTGCCATGTATACCACATAAGAAGCATCTATGAGATGGTTACATGTGCGATTACTATTAACCTGCAACCTGGCCGGTGTTTGCGAGGTAACTTGCTCAATAATTTAATATAGAGCATAATTTCCAGATTTTTTATTCAAGATAGTTCTTCTTGATAAGTTGGTTTACATCACAGTTGGTTTAGCAAAATGATTTATTGAGTACCTCCACTTAATAGCTAAACTATTGCTTATGAGAACAAAGTTATCTATATCAGTTTGATATACGTTATATACGAAAGTATATTATTTTCTCCCCTCACAAGTGGTTCAGGGTCAGGAACCAAATAATTCCATCTTATTATTATTGATGTGCGGTGTATATTTTGATTAACACCATAACGCACAAAGATGGGTTCTCAAAGTTGAGGAAACAAGTTAGTTTTTCTAACATGAGGGGGAGACAAGATACAACAGTTGAGAAAAAGTTACATGGAATGAATTATCATTTATACATCTAGATCCTCGAATAAAATAATATGAACTTGAAGTTCATAAAAGGATAATTCATGTGCAATTTATTGCAAAGCATGCCAGACGCATTTGCTGACCCAAAGAAAGTAACTATATTCTCATTGCAAATGCTCCTATTAGAATAAGTCCTAGAAGGACAAAGTCTATAGTACGCTTAAAGCATATAGACAAATCGGTTTCAAATAAACTTCTTGATAAAGAAGATGAGCAAATGATCAAAATGATCATAATAAAGGAGGCAAGTGATCTAGAAGATCACATGACATAACACTTCATAAAATCTCAAGAGAGATTCAGGTACCTGAAAATATGAATGAAGAGATCTCTATGTTATGTCTTTATGAAAAAATATTGAAACTGATATAAAATGTTTGTCGACGACATCTATGATAGCGCTAAATATATATGAGGATCTTAAGTCTGGAGAAACAATTTCGAATATAATTGGTTTCATATGAAAGACATGTAGTTTTGAACATGTAGTTCAAACACTTGAAAGTATAAAGTCAATGGTATGTGCAATCAGTTTTCGATATCTTATATGTCTAGCATGACATGAAAACTTGATATGCATCTAAAGTCTATTATATGGCTTATATGACTTAACAATCCCTGAAGGATTTAAATTGCTTAAAGCATATAGAATTCATGGTCATGAAGTACTACATCCTCAGTGCAATTTGTGCACAAATGTATCTTGCTATAACTATATGCATGATAATATGATAGCAAGAGTTTTCACCTCTATGTGAAGATATTGAACTAACGATTCCAACAAGATCATATGAAGACAATCCATCTCTATCAAGAATGATGATTTCAAGGTGCAATATATTCATTCAAGTTAATATGGATGATTTGTTCATCAAATCTCTATCAAAGATCTTTTGAAGATGGTGCACAAGATTGGAATGCAAATGCTTAAAGATGTGAATTGATGCTCTCATAAGGGGGAGTTAATACGCGTTGCACTCTTTTTCCCTCACAAGGTTTTGTCCCACTGGGTTTTCCTTGCAAGATTTTTAATGATGCAACCAAAAGGCGTATTGTTAGATATGTGTACTCTTTTTCCTTTACTAGAATTTTTTCCCCACTGGGTTTTATTTTAGTTAAGGTTTTAACGAGACACATTATCTGTTGAATAGACATTCAAGGGGGAGTGTTATAAATAGAATTGTATTTATGGTGAATGTCTATATTTAGAGAGATTCTAGGGTTCATTGCTTGGTGGCTAAGTCACCCTCTCCCTATAAATAGAGGGTTCTATTCTATTGTAATTCATCCCAAAATTCAATAAGAATTCTCTCCCTCTACTTTTCTCTGTAATACTTTTCTTCTTCTTTTATTATTTTATAACAAGGGGATTAATGTAAAAAATGATTACGAGATTAATATTGAGAGCGGATTCGATCCAGTACAGCTTACTACAAGATAGTTCCTTAATACACTTCCCAACAAAAAACCTACAAATGCTGACTTAAATTGGTGCTTATATTAGTTGCATAGATATAGAGGTTCCACGTCACAGGCAATAGGTTCAGGGTGCTAAAGCACCCATATGGTACCACGTGGATTCGCCCATGCCCTTTATTATAATCATTCGAGGACTTGAGATACGGTGCTTTATTGTCGTGCAGGGATGTTAGCGATTTGATCCGCTTATCTCTAGTACGTGAACTTTATTAGTATCAAATTAGCATCGAATAGAAATCTAGATAGAGCTTAGCCAAGGGGTAAGGCAACGGATTCCAACCCACTATTAGTATCAAATTAGCAACAAACAAGAATCTAAATGGGGCATAGTTAGGTTAAAGACTTCTGTTTTAAATTATACATCTACTGCCCTCTAACTTGTTTTACGACCCTTTCGAGCAGAAGCTGATTAATTTTCATGCAAAAATCTCACTTTCAACAATCACCCAGCACTTTCCGGGTAAAGTACACAAGTAGCTTTCAAAGTGAATGGTTTTAAATTTTGTCTTTGCTTGCCCTATGGAACAACTTCAAGTGTTGCACCATATGTATAATATTTACAATTTTTTGGCACTTTCCAAGTAACGTTTTGTAGGGTATAACCACTATTTCTTCTTCCATTTTCTGATTGGCATATTACATAATTACTTCATTGGAATTGTCCCACTTTACGAGATGCACCCTTCTATTTTGGGTGCTTTAGTCGAAAACAAGAAAAGAGAAATATCCGGTGATAATTTCTATTCAATTGACGGATTCCTAATTTTTTCCGGTGAAAAATAGGGATATTAGTCGAAAACAAGAAAAGAGAAGGTGAACAATAAAAATATAAAAATAAAAAGATATATTTAATAAAAGAAATATTGTAAAACATGAAATAATAACAACTACCCAGTATAATTTCACGAGTGGGGTCTGGGAAGGGTAGGATGTAAGCAGCCTTACCCCTACCCTGGAAGCGCAGGTAGAATTGTAAAACCTGAAAATAAAATAAAATAGACATAGTATTTTAAAATAATAACGTGTCAAAAGATGATTGGTGTGTGCAATACACTGCTTCTTCTCAGACGTATATAGGTTTCAAAGGGTGGAATTTATACCATTTTAAATAAATATAAGGGGGTCATAAGACCCCCGCAAAATAAAAAGGTGCATCGGGTAGAGTGGGATAATCCATGGTAATTATGTATTATTCCTTTCTGATTTGGAAACTTTCATTTTCATCAGAACCGACATTGTTCTTGAACTCCTTTTCACCTTTTTATAAACCAAAAAAGTTACAATCAAAGCATCATTACCATATCATTAAGGCAAACCTAATTACTATAACGACATGAGATTATAATAGGAAATATATGGTCATAATCACTTGGTAGTATCCAATAACAATTTAATTCGGTAAGTGAAAGCACGCGGGTAATGACAGGTAATGTCATTTTTTCCCTTTATTTAATTATATTTTCATAATTTAATTTAAAATGCGTCAATCAAAAATAGTACTTAGCTATAAAATGATTCTAAAATAATTTAATATTTTTCATTTTTTTTGAGAAAAACGTATAATAAAATCCATCATAATTGAAGGCCGTTTTTCACCGTTCAAGAATTCATGATTAACTCACATGTTTTGCTGTTGAATTTAAGATCAAAGGGCTGTCCTATTCAAGAGGTGAACTGGGTAAGGGGTTGAGTGAAATTTACTCTCATTGTTTCCTACTATAACTTTTCCTTAAAAGGTTCCTTGTATTTTCCATCCTTTATATCTACAATGTATTCCTCAATTTTTGCTAATTCTATTGTTTTTCTTCCATTTCCGCTCGTAATTACTATGATAGTTTTACAGTTCTTTTGTTGTCAACTTGGTTACGTTGTTATGGTAGTATAACATTTTTCGAACTATGAGTTAACGTGCACCTCCTAGCCTAACAAAAAAATTGACACTCTCTTGACACTTGAAGCGTCATCACAAGTTGAAAATCTATTTGGATAGGCAACCTAAGAGAGTTGGTGAATTTATAATGAAACAAAAAGAAGGTTTAAACAAAAATATAAAAAGAACAAAACAAGTTGCAACCAACTTCCTCAAAATCATGGGAGTGGATGAATTAGGTATTCTTAGCAACTAAATTTTGCTTTTCTTTTCTTTCCCAATGGAGAATCCACACGTTGTTACGTGTGTGCCATACTTGAATATGCAATCTCTCTAAAGGCGGTATTAGAATTTGGTTTATGAATTTTGAATTTGTCAATAAATCTATAACTTTTTTTAGTTATTGATTTAAAATTAATTATTTATATATTTTTTCTATAAAAATATACTAGAATCTAAACAAAAATTACTGAGTTGGTCCGAGCTCGACGGTATTACTCTAGCTCGGCACTGAATCTCCTCTACTCCATCCCCTCCCTTACCCCCACTCCCTTCTCTCTCTCTTTTCCTATTCCACTAAGAAAATAAAGGTGCTTAATATTAATTTCCTATTATCACACGCTTATTGCACAATTTTTTCCATCTTTACCCTAGAGGTAACTTCCTCATGCACATAAACTTGATTCTTTACATTTACAAGACAACTCAGTAATAACGACATGGAGATATCAAGAAGCTAACAACAAAAAGAATAAATGAAAAGAAAAAAAATCTTACTCATCTAAGTACGTAGCTCTCAGAAATACAATTTGATCATCATCAAGAGTAATATGATCAGAAATTTGAGAAGTAGTGGTTCTGAGAGGAATGTACCATTTGTAACTCCGTTGTTGTTTGACAAGAACTATCATCTGCGATCAGTGTCCTAAATTATATATAATTAAAGAAAAGATTATAATACTAATTTGGAAGACCAACTTCATTCAGATATTGATTCTTTTTCCTAATTGTCCAATTTCTGTAATGACAACAAATTTCATTACAAAGATTATAGAATCTTACTCTCGTGGACGAGATAACCATAGAGAACTTAGGGCTCGTAAACGACCATAATACTCCCCAATCACCAAGAAACATCGCGCTGCTTGCCTAACTGTCAATATTCTGTGTAACTGATGCAATGTTTGTTGTCTCAAATTATCGGCCTGAAATTAAGATTAGTCGAACAAAAAAGAAGTCAAACTACCATATATTCTAAATTGAATGATAAAGACAATGTAGACAAAAATTTGATAATTTATCATCTATCAAAACAAAAACAATCAACTAGAAGTTTGAAGTGGACCCGTAAGCCAGACAATTTGGTCATAATCTTTAAAACAATACTTAAAATGGTGGAAATTAGTTTAAAAGTCTTCAAGTTGTCTTGTATAGTTGTATGAGATACATTGGAATATTCCAATCATCAAATAATTTCTAGTATTTTGTCCATTATTTTTAACTATAGTAATATGTTGACATAATATTTATACAGGCATCACTTTCAGATAATTAGATAATGAAATTAAATGTTACATAAAATATGATAGTAATATATAATTTAAGACTGATCAAATCAAGCATGCGTGTTTTCTTTATCTGCAAACCAGAGTGTTATTATTATTCTGGTGCTTGAAATGGGAATCAAAATAAAAGAAAAGGATAAGTCATGCCAAGAGTTAATTAGTTATCTTTAATGTAATATATAACAAAGTCACAATCCCAGGTCTAAAGGGGCCTATCAAGGCTCTAGCTTACCAATTATTTCAATTGTGGGGACCAATGTATTAGGAATTTCATTAAGATCTTCAATGGAACCAAATGAGTTTGCTTTGACAAAAAATGCCAACAAGTTCTGTATAATACTACTTACAAGTCACTGTCGAAAATCTGTTGCATTGAGTCGTCACATCCTCTTCCTATTAGGTATCTTAACAAAGAAAAATGTCCCTACCAATGGAATATCTTTTTTCCCTACTCTTATCTTCTTTCTAGAGTAAAAAAAGGCAGCGGTGCACTAAGCTCCCGCTATGTGCAGGGAGCACAAGGGTCTATTGTACACACCCTTACCTTGCATTTCTGCAAGAGGCTGTTTCCACAGCTTGAACCCGTGACCTCCTGGTCACATGGCAGCAACTTTACCAATTACGTCAAAGATCTTATTTCTAGAGTGAGTTCATAAATTCATACTATTAAAAAGGGCTTTTGATGCTACATTTTTCGAATAAAATCCTAACTCTTTAAGGGATGGTAAAGGCCTGTCAAAATAGTAATACTGGAGTATGACTCATTTGTGACAATAGGTGCAAAATTAATATAAATATGTACTTTAAACATTTAGACTTAATATAGTTGGAAGAAAAAACAGTAGTTGAATCGGCCTGTAACATAATAAATTCCATGCAGAGAATCATATGACGGAAAAATGAATATGCTAAGCAAATACAGGAATGATGATTGGCATAGTACTAATGTTACCTGACGAACAAATCCTTCAAGATTGGAAAGCTTGCCTAATGCAAGAGCCATATGATGCATCCCATCATTGATAGAACCACTTGCAACAGTATCAATTAAAGATTGTTGCAATTGTTCCAATCCCTGGGAAAGGGCATCCTCTGCTTGTTGGGAAGATTGCTGGAGGCTGTAAATTCCCATAAGTTGCTGCTCTGTTAAAGGGTCCAATTGTCCAATCAACATCTGTGGTCATTTTCACAAAAGATCATATGATTAGAAACAACAAAAGTATAGCCTTTCAGGTGCTAATTGATTTTCTATTGACTATTGTTGTAAGGCATATAAAGATCACCTAAAAGATAACTATATTAACTTTTCACGGTAAGTGAAACTATTTACCAAGAAAATAAGACAGACAACCTACTATAACAGTAAAATTACACTGATACTGTAAAATTATTTAGTGTTAAATGTATATAAACTTGATGAATGGAATGAATCCCACATCGGACGGGATGAGATCCCTGGTTTCCTTATAAGGTTTGAGCAATCCTCCTTCCTTCCAGCTAGCTTTTGGAGTGTGAGCTAGGCATGAGGCTTATTTTGATCAAGTTACATAATGCAGATCATTGAATAAAAGGAACCTACTACTACAGGACTTGAAACAATACTGCCGAACCACCTAATTAAATCAGTTTTCTCATTAAAAGGACAATCTTTATTTGTCATTTTCATTAAGAGAAGGCGCATCTTTACTTTGTAACATTATAGAAGCCCCTCTATATTTTGCAGTATCAGTAGAGGTGACAAGAAAATTATCCAACCACATAGGTTAGGACAAAATAATAAGGAACTCATTCTTACAATATTGCATGCAACACTTACCTTGATCAGTTCAGATGGCCTAAAACCACCCATCCAAAGGAAGCATCGTTCAGCTGGAGTTGTCCACATTCCAGTAATTAAGTGAAATACATCAGATTTTGCTGCCACACCCTTCAGGCTGAAAATTTCGTCGTAATGAGCTATATATCCATCAACTATTAACCTAAGATCACCATCTGATAAATGTGCTTGTAATGCAGTTCGGAGCTCGGACATGTGCCTGTGATCATCATCCAACCACCTTGAGTATTCCATGTCAAATAATGCAGCACCTGCCAAAAAAATAATAGTATTCAAGCAGGGACGGAGTCAGGATTTTCATTAAGGAGAGTCAAAATATAAGGAAATAAACTCACCAAGAGTCAAGGGGTGTCATTATATAGTATATATACATATTTTTTTTAAAATTACCCAGCTACACAGTATAATTTTCTGACGAAGGGGTGTCGGTTGACACCCCTTGGGTACATGTGGCTCCGCCACTGTATGCAAGGCATCTCAATCTCTGTGTTTATATTGAGAAACTAATTTTAGCAAAGGCATGGTGTTGGCACGTTAAACTGTATATTTTTATTTTTACCAAAGATAATCTTACTGTTATGGCAAGATGATATGATAGGTTTATTACCATATTTACAGCATAGTAAGAGAACCGGTATCAATGTACTAAATAGAACTACAAGGGAAGTTTATCAAGTCATAACTTATTTTTCAATTAATTAATCAATTTTTAAATATTGGTGGAATATTGTCTATCAGAAAGGGACAAACTTTCTGAAGTCAAACTCAAGTTGTTTAGTCTGCTACTACTAGCAAGAATTACAAAGACCCAACATGCAAAATAAAGTAAAAAATAATGTTGCTGTAACAAGTTAAAATATATTGATAGAATATAAATTAATTACAATATTAATGTGTATAAGTTAAAACCATGTTTCCTGGTGGCTCTTAAAGGCTTAAACGATGGGTTGTTTTTAGGAATGGCTGGCGGTGCGGGTGCGGAGCGGGTTCTGTCTAAACCCGCACAATTTCAACCACCACCATCCCCCCATAGGATTTAAACTCGTATTCACCCGCCCCACACTCCACCCGCGTTCACCCACCCCGCCCCGCACTGCAATTTTTAAAAAAAAAAAAAAATCTCTTTTTTTGTTGGTTTTTTCCAATAGTTGTATTATTTACTATACAAAGACGCCACAAACATCTTAATTTTGCATAAAGATACACTCTGTATTTTTAAGCCTAAGCATTTTGTTCTATTTGCTAATCATTAATTTTCACAGATATGATTTAAGAAACACCATCAAAATTATCTTCTACGTTTTTAGCTATTTCTGGTATTTCCTATCGACGAAACAAAGCAAAGTATGTAGACTTTGATAACTTTGATAATTGACATGATACTCTGTACAGATTCCCATATATTGTCATTCTACTATTTTTAGTATTGCTTATTAGTTGAAAAAATAAAATCCCCAACCCGCGCCCCGCCCCGCCCCGCAATACTTTTTTAATTTAAAAATTGAACCCGCCCCGTCCCGTCCCGTCCTGCAACCGCTAACTCCCAAACCCACCCCGCCCCGCTAACACTCAAAACCCGTACCGCACAGCCCCATTGCCATCCCTAGTTGTTTGAGAAAATGAATAATAGTAGTTCAAAATTTACCAGAGCTGATGTTGGCACCAGCAGCAGTACCTCCTCCCAAGAAAATCCCCTGTTTGCCACAACAGTCAGCAGAAAATCTTTAAATACCCACTTGCATTTATTATTCTACATTAAAATAAAAAATAAAAAGATGAGTTATATTTTCAAATATTATTAACCTGAGATCTAGCCCGTTGAAGTTCTTGCTCTAGCTGAGAAAGTCTTATCCTGCTTGTTTCTAACTGTTGTACATAAGCCTGCACAAATTATAATGTTAATACAAACTAAATTGGCTGTATTTTGACTTTAAAAAGGGAAGCAAGAAAATCGTCCTACCTTTTTTCTTAGCCTGCTTTTCTTTGCTGCTTCTCTATTTTGTGCTAAACGTCTCAATGTCTGCAGTAAAAAAGAAGATAAAAAAAAGACTTTAAGAATTTTAAAAAGGTCTAATTAATAATTTCAGAAAAACAAGTTTAATTAATTGGAAGTGCTAGACAGCCACCTTAGGATCAGCCATCCTCTCTGAGGTTGAACCAGCACCCTTTCTCTACAACATATATCAAAACAAAAAACTAATTTTATATTACTGTTGTTGATTATCTAGAAAAAATAGACATACTCAAAAAGAGAATACTTCAATAGCGTGAAGTTGGTTCGTTTCCCCTTATTTTTCCTTTTGAATTTGTTAAGCAATTACTAAAAGGTATAACGTGTCAAAAAAGGCAGAATCTTTTGGAAGACTATGATTTTTTGATAGACACTCTCCAGTTTATTTATTACTAAAAATAACATTTGATGTTTACATGAGCTAATCCATGGCTGAATTTGGTTTTTATGGTTCCAAGAAAGATTAAATACCTGAAGGACAAGGAGTTAACTACAGTTCTGGGGATGAGAGAAGAATAAGATGTTATTATCAGTAACTTAAACTACAGTTATGATTAGTCAACAGAAAAAAAAGATAAAGTTAAAAGGACAAACAGTATAAGTACTGTAAAGATTCTCTTTTTTAGCTCATCTCATGTCAGAATGTAAAATCAGAGAATCATTCAGAAAATCAAAAACTCTGTCTTTGGTGTATTCTTTTGCAGTTGTTGGGATTTGGTATTGTATCTATACAAACAGTGAAAGGAATAGAGTTAATTATGAGCCAGACTAAAGATGCCACCTTTTTTCCTGAGATCTTGGGATATTGTCATAATAGCACAGAAGATTAGCAAATTGTGAAAAGAAAAAAAAAAGAACCTTTTCCATATTGTTGGGCTTGGAAGCTAATTCAGTTTGTAAATTTCCAGTTCTTGGATTATTATCACTTGACATCTGTTGATGAAGCTGCTGCTGCTGTTGTTGTGTTAACTGAAGTTGATTTTGTTCCGAGGATGCTTTTGTACTGATAGGAGATTCTGGTTCCAAATGGGCTTGAGCTCTACTTGAAAATGAACCTGAATCAGTACTGATATCTTCTTCTCTTGATTTTGAATTTTCCTGGTTGTAAAGATAAAGCCAAGAAAAAATATTAAGTGTTTTGCAAAATCATCTCCCCTTTATTAATATAAAACCTTACAAAGAGTTACCTATTTTGAGTTAAAGTCCAAGCTTATATTGCACAAAGGACAATTTAAAAACAATATGGTCAAAGAAGAAAGGATAAGCACAAAAAGGAAATACTTTTAGGGTATCTTGGAATCTCATAGGCCAAGAAGGAAACATATCCAGAGTTGCAGCAGGCTTCCCTGTGGAAACTGCATATAAAGCTGCACAGAATCACAAAAGCAAAATCTTTAAGGATCATCACATAAAAGAAAAGAATTTCAAGATCAAACATCATTAAGTGGAGGAACCTAATCCCCCCTTTTTTTTCCTTTTTAGCTGCAGTTATGGAGTCAGTAAATCATGCAAAGGAGTTCATGTTTCCTTGTATGAAACCCCACGCCATTCAAGTCCTTTGCCACAAGAATGATTATTGTACTGAAAATGGTAAGCCCCTTTAATGAGACTTCCATTGACATATTCAAACTCCATAACCACTCTACATTGCAAACGTCAGAAAAGGAGAGAGATAAAAACCATACATGCTTTAGCTTCATCGTTATTGATCTTAAATCCTTGTAGTGCAAAAGCTTCTTCTAGCTCTCCAAAATCAAAAGAACCTTCTTGATTACTATAGCACAAATATTTTTACACAAAAGAAAATGTTAAAACAAGCTAGAACAGACTTAAAATGCCAAAATTTAAGAGGAAAAAAGGAGCAAGAAACAGAATTTATCACATGAATATATACTTACTTGGGAGTAGAATGATACATGAAGCTTGTGGTAGCAGGAGTTAGCCCCCTAAAAACTGCATAAGGCATATTATGGTGATTTGATGGTCCTGAGTTTGTTAAACCAGTCTCTCCAATTCCTTGACTTGCCATGCAAACACCTTTTCAGACCATTCTTGGGCTTCTGATAGAATATATTATTAAAAGATGTTAGCTTGAAGTACTATTAGAAAACCAAAGAAAGTTGCTATATTTAGCTTGTTGGATTATTCTACCTCTGTTTCTAATTCTTCTTCTGGACCAAAAACTAAATGAGAAACTAGACGCTAAAGATTAAAGAGGAAGTGAGGAGCAATAAAGATCTAAGCTTTCTTGTCAAAGCATAATATATATGTGTACACATAGACATATATACAACACTTGTCTATCTATCTAAACAGGAGCCAACAAGAGGGTCCACTCTTTCTACTATATGTCGACAGCTTTTTTTTACTCCCTCCTTTTTAATTTACGTGGGGCAAAGTTTGAATAGGTACCGAAATTTCAAGAATAAAGGTTAAAACTTATGGTCATAAATATATCCTAATATATAAGATTTTAAAACTTATAATATGGTACATATCATAACATTTCTATGACACATAACTGCTATAGAGGGAGTATCTTTTACTTGTCTAAGAAGAACCATGGTCCAGAAAAGCTTGTCCTTGCAAACCTGTCTCTTTGTTGGGTTTGAGGAAAAAAAAAAATTATGTGTAGTGAAAACACACAAAACAAATCATTATAGTACATGAAAGGATAAAGACATTAGTGTGCAGGGATAGATGGACCCAAGCGGTTTCACAGGATACCGCTTCATTAAAGTTTTTTAATGTTGATGTATATAAAATTAATAAGTAAAACAAAAATACAAAATAAAATCATTAAAAGTAACGCCACTTGCTTCAAGTTTGACATAGCGTGGGGTCTTTGGCTGCAGAAACCCACTGGATCAAACTGCCTATCGTTTCTCATTCGCCCTTTTCTAGTGCCCATCAGAGTTGCAAGTACTAACACAAAGACCACCAAACTTGTGATGACATAACGTCCTTGTGATATTTTTGGTTGTAAGGTATTTTTTTTTTATCTCCTATCAGGATATGTATCGTGTAAATATGTCTACTAATACTTAAGTAGATTTAACAAATATGGTTGTACGTACTAACACAAATTAAAGATTACCAAACAAATCTTTTACTAATGTAGGAATAAAATGGATTTGAATAGAGCAAAGATTTTATAGAAGAATCATGTTAAAATGGATTGATTGAATGAGCAATTAGTTTTATTTCAACAAAAAAAAAAAGACAATAAAGGCAAAAGAAATAAATGATTTAAAGTTGTAACGAAATGTACATATCCATATGATATCTGGACCAAACAAAGCGACTTAACTTTTAGAGTACTTACAAATTAAACTTAATACGTATCACTTAATCATGATTCATGGCTAAGTGGTAAAATATATTTGCAATGATTAATTGATTTTGTGCAGACGTCCTGTGCAAATAAATATTTTTTCTTTTCTCCACCGCTAAAGGGGCAGAGCAAAGTGAGAAAAATCACCTTCAGCCCACCCCCTTCTTTGAATTCTGCAAATTTGATACCTCCGGTTGAAAACTTGAGATGTACAGTAATTTTTTATTAGAAAAAAAACTTCCAAGTGTGGGGAGAGGAGGTGGGCAGGGACTAGGATAATTTGGAGTTTTTTACGTGCCTAAGAAAAATATAGAAATGATTTTCAAGCTTTATTGTTGTAGCCTATCAACCAAATATTTTTTTAATAAAGTTGATCACTTCCACTTGTATTTCATAATTAACTAATCAAGGCTTTGAAATGGGTTTGTTTGGTGTTATCCTTTTTGTTGATAGGTCAACATCCAATCCTTCTCATCACCTAAAACCAGGCCACTAAAATTATTTTTCTTATAGAAAAATTATTTCCTTATGTCCCTTGCTCACAATTAATTCCATGGGAAAGTGGATTTAATAGTAATATAGGATGCATTGTTTGTATTGCATTAGGTATATCTTTGGCTTTTAGAAGCCAAATAATGTTCCTAAACCTTCTTTCTTTAAACATAAATTCTCTAGAAATGCCCACTGTGCCTCAATAATTCTTGAATGGAACAAATCATTAAAGAGATTTTTTCATAAAGCACCATCTTTTAGCCCTAATTAGTCATTTATAGATACCCTTTGCTATATTACTTGTTATAGATACCTTTTATGTTTTTATACAATGTATTTCATGTATTTAAGCAGTTGTATTCATTAATACAACCAAAAAAATAGGCGTAAAAATGGGAACTCCAGCTAAGGGTATCTATATTTATCTGTATTCAAGCTGAATACAGATAAAATTCAGTAACGTTTTTGCGCAAATTCTGGGAAGTTAAACTTGTTAAAAACGGAAGGAAATAAATTCACATGATAGTCTCCTAATTTAACTCAAAGAAATAATACGAGTACACAATAATCTGCTCAAAGAATGCAGAATAATCTTCTCCCTTTTTTCGTGAAAAGAAGCAAAAAAACAGAGCATCCAAATTCTTCAATTCTCTTCTCCTTTTTTCGATTGATACAAATTATATACAAAATAAGTTATAGTTGCTCTATACATATGGCAAGTTTAACAGTTTTGTTGCGTCATTCTGGCAAGTGGAACGATGAGGGCAATTATATCGATTTTGCAATTGAGGGAATACTGATTAAGGAGTATGCCTCCTTTAATGATCTAGTTGCTTCAATTTCTAATCAACTGGGTATAGATTTGAGCTCAAAGACCATTAAAATACAATACAAAGTAGAAGGAAATTGCACGCCAATGGAAATACACAATGATATGGGTTACAGAGTGTATGTAGAATTGAAAAAAGAGAACAGAGAATTTGGGATGTATCCTTTGTGCGTAACTACTATCGAAAAAGAGCTTATAGACGGAGCAGTTCAAAGGTACGATTCCGATACTGATAATACACTAGCTATAGAATTTGTCAATTCAGGAGAAGCGATTGGAGTGTTCGAACTCCACAATGATTTGATAATTTCAAAAACCAATCAAAAGGAGGTTATGGCCGGACAAGTTTATAAGGATAAGGCTACATTGAAAGAGGTGATGGAGAATTATGCTATAGCTCAAAGGTTTCAATTCCGGGTTGATCGGTCTAATGCTGTCAGGTTTGTTTTTTGTTTAAATTTGTTGTATTTATGCGTATTTGTGTGTTTCCTCCTGATGAACACATATGAAAACTTATATTTGTTTAGGGTGCTTAAATACATGTATTCAAATGTATTTTAATGGTGTACAAACACAACAG
>NW_017671853.1:202595-244449 GCF_001879085.1 Nicotiana attenuata
TCGACTTGGAACTGATGTACCTTGAAAACAATCTGAAAAAATAAATATAATTAAAGTCTAACTAAAATCTTCCAAATGCAGATATGGAATACAAAATGATATTTCTATTGAAGATAAGGCAGAGTTGATGATTGGAAATAATATGCATATGTATGAAGAATAATATTGAAGGTTACAACAGCTGTATATTGCTGTATGCATATGAATATTATTGTAGGCAGTAGATGTATTCAACTGTATGCAGAATCTGTATGAATTTGTATACAAGTTTATGCAGCTGATTATTAGTTCATATGCATTTGTATACATGTATCTTGAATCTATATGCAAGTATTTATTTCTGTAAGCATTAGTATCCAAATGTATACAGTTGTCTGCATCAATATCTTCTTGCAGCTGATTATACAAGTATTTCTATCTGTATGTATTTGTATATAAATGTATTTTGCAACTGAATGCAGAAACTACAGCAGGTATTGAAGCATCAAAAATGTATGAGAATACAACTGCATACTTCTATATGCAAACATATGCCTATTAATTATTAATAAAATCTAAACTAGCAGTGATACAATTTGTATATTATCATGTTTCCGGTGTCATTGAACATGCCGTTCATCAGATAAGAAAAGGTTGGCTGATTTCCGGTGGTTCTCCAATTGAGTATTCTAGGGACCACGTCATCAACTCGGAGTGCAATTTTGGAATCAACAGAAGAACAGCACTCATAAAACCACACTTGCATAGCTAGGGGCATCCCAGCTATCCTGTAATACTTCTTCACAGCATCCATCTTCTTGCTAATCGATTTTGTCAACATCTCAAATGCTTTTAAACCCCAATGATATTCAGAATAGCGCCCACTCTCTACCAAGTCAAAATGTAGCCTTGGTATGGTTGTACTGTTTTTCTCGGATGAAAAAATGAAGGTGTGTATGAAATACAACAAAGATATCTTCAAGGCATCAACATCATTGTCGGGACCCCAGCTCTTCTCAGCAAAGCATTTCATCAAATGTTTCTTCTTGACAAGATTAGCACCTCCAAAGTAAGTCTCAATAAGCCGGTTAGGAACCTTTTCACTAAACTCAAAATCAGCATCATTACCAACACATTTGAGGCCAGTAACAAGCGCAAACTCCTTTAATGTGAAATGTAATGAAGTACCATTGACGTGTATTGCAAATACATTGTTAGGAGTACCTTCTACCTGGAGAGCCATGAAGCATCTGAAGAGTTGATGTTGGACTTCAAAACGCTTCATTTGAAGAAAATTTCCAAAGCAAGTATTACCAAGTTGTTGGTACTGAACAGGAGTAAGGTTCTCTTTTATATCGGAGACTATATCAGTGTTAGTATACACACTGATATGGGGTGCAAATTTTGGCTGCTGTTTGACAAAAAACTTAATTCCCTGCATTTGACATGAATAAAAACATATAAATACAACTAAATACACTGACAAGGCTAATTACATATAAAACAACTGGATACAACACAAATGACATTAATTTATCATACATGAATACATATGAATACAACTAAATACAGAATGGAACTTTAAACTGTTGAAAACAACAAATAAATACAATGAAATTGAAAGGAAAAACAGTGATGGGAACCTTGAAAGGAACTTAAAAAGACAACTATAAAAATACATCAAGATACATATAAATACGTATAAATACAACTGAATACATGAATAATACAATTGAATTTCATCAGAAAATTACCTTTTCTTCAACTTTATCTGAGGTTTTCAATTCTTCAACCTCCTTCCCCTTGATAGATGAAGCTTCAGAAATATGGTTTTTCCTCTTTTCCCGAATGGGAAGTGTCGTCTCCTTCATTGATTTCTCGACTTTATCATGTCGAGCTTTTGTTCTCTTCTCCAAATCAATATCTTTGGCTAAACCTGCGTCGAATTCACCTTGAGTGATTTGCAAGGAGAAAGAGGGCACATCGAAATTGAGAAGTTTAGTGGGTATACCTCTAGTAATCAACTTGTGGGGTGTATTCTCAGACATTATAACAATACGACTTGGGTACTGTTGATTAGATACAATTTGGTTAGTCGAAAGGTTGAGAACAAGCAAAAATGGCGAAAAATCAAAAAACAAAAATATGCGTTAGGGTTTACCCGAGATTGGGGAAGGAGGAAGCTGTGAATGAGAGCGAATGAGAGCAATATAATTTTAACCGTGATTACAGGGGATTTGGAAGTATCAATTTAGAGAGAAGGGGGAAAACTTGTATTGAGAAGTTGTATGTAAAAAGGTATCTATGAGAGAGAGAATCTGAGAATGGAGATGGTTAAATTAAACATAGCGTGTATAATGGCTTAAGTGTAGGAGATACCCAAAATTAGAATTTTTGCTATAAATCATATAACATATCTATAGGATGTAATTTATTGAAATGGTATTTATTTTAAATAAATAGGGGGTTAACCTATTCTATAGGAAGTAAAAATTCCATCATTAAACCCTTTATTAAAGCCCATTAATTGACCATGCAACATTTTCATAAATCTTCTTTCAGAAATATTTAATTTTCAAGACAACGATAACTATTATGTTTAGTATCAAAATAAGTTAGATGTCGGGTTGTCGACTATATGAATCCTCAGTTCTTTTTAAGCTTAAATATATTTAATTTTCAAAAGATATTTGCAAGTTCATTTTCCATCAAATTGTCCAAACGCCACTTCATATCCTGATATTTACTCCCTCCGATCCATTTTAACTTATTTTTTGGTTATTTTCACACATTTTAAGGAATTCACCTTTTAACATTAATTAACAATAAAAACGATCATATTAACCTTAGTCTCTTTACTCCAAGGGCAACTTTGAAAAAAAAAAAAGGAGGGGGGGGGGGGGGGTAATTTCTTCTTGATATCTGAAAAAACCAAATATTATAAACCACAACAAAAAAAAAGGCTAAAAAAATAAATTTAAGTGGATCGGTAGGAGTAATAATAAAATGAATAAATACATATAGGAGGTCGCCTTGTTGGTTAGTACAGCATCTCAAGGTTGACGTATCCTGTTGAACGTGAAAAAAACATAAGATCTCAATTTCTTGTTTCATAACCTTTTCTTTTCTTTTCTTTTTTCTTGTCTTGATCTTACCTCCATTTTTCTTCTTCGAAAGGATCAACTTGCATCTTCCTTTTCCAATATATATGTATGTATATGTGTGTTTCATGTATCGAATAAATAGAAGAGTAAAAAAGGATTAGTATATGTTTGACAATATGTATATTTAGTCAAATTTCTAATGTATAGATGGCATTTTAATCATTTCTATTTGTTTCGACTTTAGACAATGGCTCTGGACACCAGGTGCGGACCTACGTTGGTGTTGAGGGGTCACGTTACTGTTTGAGCAAATAAATGCTAAACCAATTAATGATAAGTTAAAGGGTGAATCTCAGTTGAACTTAATAAATTCTAGATAAAATAAAATAAAACTTTTGTATAACAAGTAGAGTCCAGGAGCATTAAATAGTGGACTTAATTTGTTATGATTGACAATAGCATAAATGTACAATAAATGTAAGCAATGACAAAGATTATAATGGGAAAGGAACTATCACCCAATGATTATATGATTGGGATATTCCGTTTCTCTGACGACGGCGTGGAAAAGCGAGAGGTCCAAAAATGTATATGGGATCTTGAGATTTATGGATAAGGATTGGACGACATGTGCTTGAATAAATGAATAAGACAACTCTTTCGTATATTCTTCTTTCAACTTCTACAATATGTTCCAGTTCGAAAAGGCAGATTCCCTCTTTGTTCTCTATCTCTTCCTATTTATAAGGGACATTCCCCAAAAATCCTAAAAAGTACAGCATAAAGAATGTCCAAAGGGAGAATTTGGCTACCAAATCACGCCGGGTCGACCAAGATCGAGAGAACGACACAACCAGCAGAGTCATGATTGGTATGATTACCATGATGTGACGTCACTGCCAGGCGCGTCATCATTACGTATCTTCCCAAGACAGCGTCTGCGTGCTTGTCGCTTTGGTTTTAGTGCCATTGACAATCCTTCGCTTCGATTCTCGCACCATCCAGCCTTATAAATAGATGAGGGTTTCGTTTTTTCAGAAGTTTTCGCCATTTCCTTCCTTGCATGTACATTATCTTTCTTCAATCCTATTTGTCAGTTCTCGTTATCAGCTCTGTTTCTGCGATTCTGTTTCTCACCTTCCTGTTTAGTCATCACCTCTTTCTTTAGGTTTAATAGCACACCTTTTGTTGTCGAGATGTCCCGTACCCTTCGCATACATGACGATGTTTCCGACGCCACTCTATTGTCGGTGGCTCCTCCTTCCGGTGGTGAGGATCTCGTGGCTGAGGAAGGTGAGAGCTTTCCTACCGTAGAAGAGATACTTCCCAGAAACCCCTTATCTAGAAGCGATTTCCATAAGGAACCCGCTCCTTCTCCCGTTCCGGTGATCTCCGAAATCGGGCTGTCTCATATAGATGAACTCCGATCTGCATACCGTATTCCATCTCAAGTCGAGATGGTTCCAGCTGAGGGCGACATCGTGGAGGTCGATAGACCTGGGTACTGTGCTTTTTATGTTTATCCTTTCGTAATTGGTTATACTCTCCCTCTTCTTCCGCTGGCGGAGGAGTTCTGTCAATTTTACAACGTATGCCCGGCACAGCTGTCTCCGTATTTGTATAAAACTTTTCTAATGCTGACAAAGTACGCGGAGTTGGCTGGTTGTGAGGTCGACATCCACCACCTATTACATTTGTTTTCACCAAGCTTTCACAGAGGCACCATGATACATCTGCGACATCGCGGGACCAGGGGGCTGATAGTTGGAATGGATGACAGAGCGAGCCGGATGTCTTGGCACAAGTACTTTTTTATCAAAATGGAGCACTTGGTGTCGGACCCTGCTGGATTTCCTGAGCAGTGGAATCGTAATCGTAGGTGTCGATGGCATACGCTTGTTATCTACTTTCATCCTTTTTGATTTTTATTTATCTGTGATTTTTCTGTGTAGCTAAGAGGCGTGCACCCTTTCCCGTCGTCGGCATTGAGGATTGGGTGGCTCGCGTGTTACCTTACATGGTGGGGATCCGAGATTGGGCGGTTTTCTACAAACGTTTTGGACTGAAGGTTCCGTCTAGTAAGTATTACTTTTGTTTCGATCTTCAGCTGCTTGCCGTCATTTATTGATACGACCTTTGTGGTGACAGGTCAACGGGTGTCCAAAAAGAAAGCTCCAGTGCCGGCATTTCGCCAGGCCATTGCATTGACAGGGATGCAATTTACTTTGGCTGAGTCTGCCCGCGGAGGTCGTACTCAAACTTTATCAACAAGGGACCCCCCTCATCGGGATATCGCTATACGGGATGAGATCTCTTCCTGGCCTGTCTACCACCTTGTAGATGAGTCCTCCAACGGGGAGGAGTCGCCGGTTAGAAAGAGGAGGAGGGTAGAGCTTGGAAAGGCCGTCGCCACCAGCGTTTAAAAGAAGAAGGTTGTTGCATCGAGAGTGGCGTCCTCGCCTATGTTGGACGCGGGGGCCGTTTTTATGGTGAATGCTATTACGGCAGGGAGGTCCCCTAGGGACGAGGGGACATGCCAAGGCGGGGAACTTGTACGGGCTGCTGAAGGTGGCGCGACGTCGGCTGCCGCAGGGGATGGAGCGGTGCTCACGGAGGATGATGGTTCAGGCTCAGACATCGATCCCGAAGAGGTACGGGCCTTTTTAGAGAGAAATACCCGCGTGGAGGTGAGGACGGAGGGTCCTAACCGATACGTAATCATTCCCGTGGGTTACGATCTTTTAGCGAACTCTAAGCAGGCTGTGTCGTCCTTTGCTCCCTTGTGCGCTGCTTCTGAGAAAGCGGCGCTTCAGGCGATGAGTGACGCGAAGCTATTGCGGAGTATTTCTGGCATGACTTTGCGAGTAAGTGTTTTTTCTTTTCCTGTTAGGATTTGTTTCACATGCGTAATCTACTTATGCTGACTTTCTTTCCTCTGCATGTCAGACTCTCATTATGGGTATCGAGCGCAGCCGGAGGGATGAGTGAAGGACGACCATTTTTAAGAAGGTGGCCTCCAAGTACAAAGAGTACCACACCAAGCACCGTGCTTTAGCCGATGTCTTCACTCAAGATAGAAATTTTCAGCTGTTTCGCGATGGGCTTAAGCGGAAAGAGAAAGAGTTGGCGCAGAAAGTCGAAGAGCTCAAAGAGTGGGATGGTGAGCTAATGAAGGCCATAGGTCGATTCAGTGAACGTGAGGCGGCTCTTAAGGCCAAGGACGATGAGCTCGAGGTGAGCAAGGAGGTGATGGCCGAGAACGCCGATCTTCAGGCGCGGGTGACCACCTTAACTGCTGAGCTTAGGCGAAGGGAAGCGGAGACTGTCGATCTGAGGGGTGAGTTGAGCGTTAAGGCTGATGAATTGGCTCGTGCCGAAAAGGGCAGGGTGGCTGCCGTATCTGAAGTAGCAGCCGTGGACGATGCCCTCCGTGTTTGTAGATCCGAACGGGAGAATGAGTTGGAGACGTCGGCGCTCAAGGTGGCGAGGTTAGATGAGCGGATCCAAGATCTGGAGGCGGAGTTATCTGGATTGAACGAACAGGTTATTGCTTTGAAGGCAGAGAAAGTGCGACGGCAGTCGCAGCCATCCACGTCTCATACTTCTGTTGATCCCGTCGTGCCACGGGAGTTGTATGAGATGTGGGTTCATGCCGAGGCTTAGCTTGATGTGTACAAGTCTCAGAAGGCTAACGGGAAGGTTTCTGAGGCAGAACTTGAGGGTGTTCGTGTTAAATCACGTGCAGCCCGTGAAGCCTGTGGTTATGATCCCGATACGCCTGACGGGGACGATGTCAATGATGATGCGGACAGGCTCGCCTCTGATTCTTGGTATAACGAGGAGTATGCCGCGGGGGATGACGCGGCATAGGGGCATTGTACTTATTTAGTTTTGCCTTGCTATTTTTGTGAGGGCGTCTTCGAGCCCTTTGTAAAAAGTTTTTGCAATTTAACAGTTGTAATGGAATGATTACCTTTTTGTTGTGTACCTCTGAATTGTTATTTTCATTTGCTTTTAGGCCCTGGCTTTTCGGCCGCTTGTGTGTAATGTTTTGGCGTAGTCGATCGTAGATCTTAGTAACTCGAGCAAGGTTGAGTGTAAAGTAATTCGAGTGAGGTCGAAGACTAAGTAATTCAAGCAAGGTCGAATGTTAAGTGATTCGAGCGAGGTCGAGTGTTAAGTGATTCGAGCGAGGTCGACTGTTAAGTAATTCGAGCGAGGTCAATGTTAAGTGATTCGAGCAAGGTCGAACGTTAAGTAATTCGAGCGAGGTCGAATGTTAAGTGATTCGAGCGTGGTCGAATGTTAGGTGATTCGAGCAAGGTCGAATGTTAAGTAATTTGAGCGAGGTCGAATATTAAGTAATTCGAGCGAGGTCGAATGTTAGGTGATTCGAGCGAGGTCAAATGTTAGGTGATTCGAGTGAGGTCGAATGTTAAGTGATTCGAGCGAGGTCGAATGTTAGGTGATTCAAGCGAGGTCGAATATTAAGTAATTCGAGCGAGGTCGAATGTCAGATGCAAAAAATGATGGAGAGTAAAATATTGCTTTATTTCACTCATTGGAGAATGTCTTGGTGGAGAGTACAAAATACTGCTTTATTTCATTCACTGGAGAATACAATACATGTCCGTTTCATGCATATATTGGAGAATTTTCCATGTATCTAGTCCCTTCATCGTTCGGCCTAGAGAAGCAATCGGCAGGCAGGGCGATGAATTATACTTTGAACTTCGAGACGTCCCCTTCGTCGCCTCGTTAAAAACCTCCCCGAGAAAACCCAACTGGGATAAAAGCCGGGTGAGGGAAAAAGAGTACGACCGGAGGGGCGTTTCAGAAGTTGAAGTATTTGAGGTGGGCGACATTCCAATTGTTTTGTAGTAGTTTTCCTTCCATTGTTTCTAGTTGGAATGCTCCTTGCTTGTTGCTGCTGTGATTTTGTATGGCCCGTCTCAATTGGTTCCTAATTTACCTTCTTTCGGGTCTTTGCTCGCTTGTTTTTTGACTTTGAGAACATAGTCTCCAACTTTGAGTGGTCGTATTTTGGCCTTTCTACTTGTTGTTTTTGGGCTACCATTCTTACGTAAGCCATGTCTCTTCGTTCTTCTACCTCGTCGAGGTCTTGTTTTCTATTCTCGTCGTTGTTTTGTCCGCTTTCATTAGAGTATCTCAAGCTAGGCTCTCCGACCTCAACAGGTATCATGGCATCAGTCGCGTAGACTAGTGAATATGGCATTTCGCCTGTGCTTGTTTTCGACGTGGTGCGATAAGCCCATAGTACCTTTGGTAGCAATTCCGGCCATAACCCTTTAGCGTCCTCGAGCTTTTTCTTTAAGATGTTCAATATTGTCTTGTTGGAGTATTCGGCCCAACTGTTGCCGGCAGGATGGTATGGCATGGAGAGTATTCTCTTGATGTGCCATTTTTCGAAGAACTCGGTGGTCTTTTTCCCGGTGAATTGGGGCCCATTGTCACAACTTATTTCTTTAGGGATGCCGAAACGGCATATGATGTTCTTCCATATGAAGGCGATGACTTCCTGTTCTCGTATTTGGGTGAACGCATCTGCTTCCACCCATTTGGAAAAGTAGTCAGTTAAAACTAAAAGGAAACGTATCTTACCTCGCCCTGCTGGGAGGGGTCCGACGATGTCCATTCCCCATTTGATGAACGGCCATGGCGAAGTGACAGAGTGGAGGTGTTCGCTCGCTTGATGTATCATAGGTGCATATTTTTGGCACTGCTCGCATCTCTTGACATAATCTGTGGCTTCCTTTTTCATAGTGGGCCAGTAATATCCTGCCCGAATGAGGCATCTGACGAGGGATCTATTCCTTGTATGGGCACCGTAATGACCTTCGTATACTTCTTCGAGCACGCGCCTTGTTTGATTCGGCCCTAGGCATTTCGCCAAGAGGCCCCCGAACGTTCTCTTGTATAGGTCGTGATTTATGATGCTGTACCTGGCCGCTTGCATTCGAAGCTTTTTGGCTTCCTTTTTGTCTCGTGGGAGTACTCCATCCTGTAAATATCCGATTGCGCCAATCCCAAGTTAAATTTATGGAATGTACCTCAAGTTGGTCTATTGACGAGTGGAGGAGGGTGATCACATTCTCCTTTGTGATATTTTTGGTGGCTGCTGCTAATTTGGTGAGGCCATCTGCCTCGATGTTTTGCGCTCGAGGTATCTGGTCGAGTCGATATTCATCGAATTCTGGCAGTAGTTTATGAATTTCTGTCTGGTACCTTTGCATCATTTGTTCTTTGATTTGGAAAGTCCCTGTAACTTGGTTGACGACGAGTTGCGAGTCGCATCTGAGGACGATCCGTCGTACGCCATATTTTAGAGCTAGTTTTGATCCTGCAATTACGGCCTCATACTCGGCCTCATTGTTAGTCATATCAGGGCATTGTATGGATTGACGTATAGCTTCGCCTGTTAGGACTTCGAGTACAGTCCCAATCCTAATCCTGACGCGTTGGATGTGCCGTCGGTATAAAGGACCCAAAGGTCGGGTTGCCCAAGGGAAGTACGACAAGCTTCTTGCTCGACCTCGGGCATTATTTGGCACTGAAATCGGCAACGAAATCGGCGAGTACCTGCAATTTTATCGCTATTCGCGGTTGATATGTTATATCATGCTCGCTTAATTCTATGGCCCACTTAGCCAGTCTTCCCGACAGTTCATGTTTATGTAGAATGCTCCGCAGGGGTAAGGTCGGTACAACCGATATGGGATGGCACTGAAAGTAAGGTCTAAGCTTTCTTGAAGCTATGACCAGTGCTAAAGCCAATTTTCTGAGGTGGGGGTACCTCGTTTCGGCGTCGACCAGGGTTTTGCTAATATAATAAATTAGAGACTGCATACCTTTGTTTTCGCGGACCAATACTACGCTTACCGCGACTTCTGAGACGGCCAGGTAGATTAGGAGGCGCTCGCCAGGTTCTGCTTTGGCGAGCAGTGGAGGCGAGGACAAGTATGCCTTTAGTTCCCTCAAGGCCTCGATGCATTCCAAATTCCATTGGAGCCCGTTGTCTTTTTTTTAGCACGTTGAAGAATTTTGGCACCTGTCGGATGACCTTGAGATGAATCTCGACAGGGCGGCTATACGGCCAGTCAGTTTTTGCACCTGTTTCTTGTTGGTCAACACTTCAGGTATCCCTTCAATGGCTTTGATCTGGTCTGGATTGACTTCGATGCCTCTTAATATACCGAAGGCCTCTTTAAGGTGGTCGATGTGATCTTCTTTCCTTTTTGACTTGACCAGCATGTCGTCGATGTAGGCTTCCATTATCTTGCCGAGTTGGTCTTTGAACATCTTGGTGACCAACCTTTGGTATGTTGCTCCTGCATTCTTTAACCCGAATGGCATGACTCTGTAACAGTACGTTCCCTGATGGGTGATGAAAGTAGTTTTCTCCTGATCCTCCTCCTCCATGAGGATTTGGTTGTAACCTGAGTAGGCGTCCAAGAAGCTTAATAATTCGTGCCCTGCTGTTGCGTCGATGAGCTGGTCGATGTGAGGCAAGGGGAAGGAGTCTTTTTGGCATGCTTTGTTTAGGTCTGTGAAATCTACGCATATCCGCCATTTCCCGTTTTTCTTTTTTACCATGACCACATTGGCGACCCATTGGGGATATTTTGATTCTTGGATGGAACCGTTGGCGAGCAGCTTATCTACTTCATCACTGACTGCCTCGTTGATTGCGGCATTGAATTTTCTCCTTATTTGCCGCACTGGTGGATAGAGTGGGTCGACGTTCATCTTGTTGGTGGCAACGTCTTTCGGGATTCCCGGCATATCTGCATGGGAGAAAGCGAACAAATCGGCGTTATCAATTAAAAACTAGTGAAACTTACCGGGTTCTAAGAGTTTGTGTCCGATGTAAGCCTTTTTGTTGCTATCGCTGCTATCCAGTTGGATGGGATCAAGATCTTCTATCGTCGATTCAGCAGCTTCCACGGTGTTGGGGTCCCTGATGACGTCTGTTTGCATGTCGGTTTCGATCCCCGACTTCGGTGATTGCTATGCTTCTGAGTCTGCTCCTTTTAGCTATTGGGTGTATGTGTAGTCTTGGGCGATGTGATAGCATTCTTTGGCGGTGCATTGTTCGCCTCGGATTCTGAATATCCCCCATAGAGTAGGGAACTTTATTACTTGATATAGGCTTGACGGTATGGCTCTCATGGCGTGAATCCATGGCTGCCGTATGATGGCGTTGTAAGCTGTATCCTGGTTCATGACGTGGAACGTTGTTTCCAGGGTGACACCCCCGGCCAAAACGGGCAACGTTATCTCCCCGGAGGTTCGCTCAACTGCATTATTAAAACCTGTTAGCGTTATGCAACGCGGTACTATCTTGTCTTCGAGTCTCATTTGTATGAGGACTCGAGGATGGATAATACACGCACTGCTTCCGTCGTCTACCATTGTTCTTTTCTCATCAGTATCTGAAATACGTAAAGTAATACAAGAGCATTGAAATGAGGGAGTCAAACCGTCGGTATCTAACTTATTGAAGATGATACTGTCTCCGAAGTCGTCGTACTGTCGTGAGTGATCGACCGCTTGAGTTTGTGTGTGGTGGTAAACTTCACATGGTTGATCGCTGCTTCATCGCCTCCGCTGACGAACATTTGGATGGTGCTAGCGGGGGAGGGTGGCTTTGGAGGTCCCTGGTGTTGTTCTCGTCCGCCGCCGAAGTTGGCTCGTCCATGGTCGCTCATCAGTTCCCTTAGGTGCCCTTGGTTTCAGCATGTTTACTACCTCTTGCCGTAAAGCTATGCAGTCCTCAGTTTTGTGACCCCGCTCTTGGTGAAATTCACAGAGGACGTTCGACTTTCGTGTACTTGGGTCGGACTTCATCTTTTGTGGCCATTTCACCTTTGTGCCAAGCTTCTCTAGTGCGTGCACTATTTGTGAAGGGGAAACACAAAAATTGGGAGCGGATAAGAGTGGAGGCATACCTCTTTCGTTTTGTTGAGTCCCTGTTTGCGGCCTGGGCGGTCCTTCCGCATGTCGGGGAGATGGTGGGATGGCTGTTCTGACGTAGGGCCGATGTCTTTCTCGGTTGAGACAGGGACCTGGTTGATCTCTCCGACCGTCGTTACGACGATCTTTTCTCGACTCTGTTTGAACTGATGTCAGCCGTTGAGTCGGACCGTTAAGGTCGTCCTCGTCAGCTCTTACCTCGGCGCAATAGGCATTGTGGATTTCTTCCAATGTGGTGGGATGGTATTTCATGAGCTTGCTTAGTATCTTTCTGGTTGCTCTCGACCCGTTCCTGTTCAACCCGTTCTGGAAAGCCGCTACCGCCATCCCTTCCGATACATTTGGTAGGCTCATTCTCACTCTGTTAAACCGGGCGAGGAAGTCCCTAAGTCCCTCGCCGTGCGATTGCCTGACGGCGAATATGTCGTTCACCCTAGCTTCCGCCTTTTTAGCCCCTCCATGGGCAGTGACAAACTTGTCGGCCATTTCCTCGAACGTTGCTATTGACCGTGCCGGCAATTGTGAATACCAGGTTAAGGCTCCCCCGTTAAGGTTTCGCCGAACTTTTTCAGTAGCACTGACGGTACTTGGTCCTTTGAAAGGTCGTTGCCTTTTACCGCTGTGACGTAATGGATGATGTGATCTTCGGGGTCTATAGTACCATCGTATATCTTTAGGTAAGGTGGTATTTTGAAGGTTTTAGGAAATGGCATGTGGAGCCGCTTCCTCGCTATACTGTTGTTCGACGACCTGACCAACGTCTCGTTTTGGTAATAGCTTTGGGGCACCCGGTATCTGATCGACCCTTTCTTGATGTTCCTTCATCTGGTCACGGAGTTCCTTGTTTTCGTTTTCCATTTCTTCCATCTTCTTCAGGATGGCTGCGAGTGCATCATTACCTGCATCAACAGAGGTGTAAGTGATACATGTTTGAGGGATGAGCTGCTTGCCAATGATCGCAGTGGTGTCTGTTTGTGCGGTATTTCCGCTTTCCATTTGAACGGGTTTGTCGAGCATGTTGTTTAGAGTGCTTGTCAGCCACTCTTCCAGTAATTTTTTCATTGCTGGTGGTGCTTCCTCAGCTGTAGACGTGGAGGCTCCCCTTTCGCGTGAAGCTGTTACGCTTTCGTGAGGGGGAGGTGAAGCACTCCGCCTAGGCATGGCGTTTGATTTCACGTTCTCGTTGTCTCCCCTGCCATCTTCGTTGATGGTGTTCAGAATGTTGGTAGTGACGCCTGCTATCGCTTTCAGTCTTGCATCTCCTTTTCTTGCCATCGTCAGTTTGTGCAAACGAAGAAAAGATGGCTTTTTTTTTTACCTAGAAAGAACTATAGTTTCAACTAAAACCTCCCCACAGACGACGCCAAATTGTTTGAGCAAATAAATGCTAAACCAATTAATGATGAGTTAAAGGGTGAATCTCAGTTGAACTTAATAAATTCTAGATAAAATAAAATAAAGCTTTTGTATAACGAGTAGAGTTCAGGAGCATTAAATAGTGGACTTAATTTGTTATGATTGACAATAGCATAAATGTTCAATAAATGTAAGCGATGACAAAGATTATAATGGGAAAGGAACTATCACCCAATGATTATATGATTGGGATGTTCCTTTTCTCTGACGGCGGCGTGGAAAAGCGAGAGGTCCAAAAATATATATGGGATCTTGAGATTTATGGATAAGGATTGGACAACATGTGCTTGAATAAATGAATAAGACAACTCTTTCGTATATTTTTCTTTCAACTTTTACAATATGTTCCAGTTCGAAAAGGCAGATCCCCTCTTTGTTCTCTATCTCTTCTTATTTATAAGGGACATTCCCCAAAAATCCTAAAAAGTACAGCATAAAGAATATCCAAAGGGATATTCTTTATGTCCACTTCTAAACTTAAGTTACTGTTACTATCCTATCTCAGCTGTTCGCTTCCGGCGTCAGCCTTTATGAGGACGACCTTCAGTCGTTGTGTCATGGTCGACCCCGTCATTTGTCTCGCTTATCCGTTACCGTGGTTACCAAATTTGGACCTATAGAGTGACCCCGTTAGCCTCGGAAAAAATTCGGTATATACATATTATATATATCTGTACTTATATACGGTACCCCTAAAATATTTTAATGGTGCCCCAAACACAAAGTGATGGAATAAGTGGTTGCTTTGGGCACTTAAATTCTCTCCTATGCTATGCTGATGCGGGTTCGAAACCACCCGAAGCTTTCCTCAGTCTTTTCTCCTCTTTTTTCTTTTAGTTCTTTGAATACAATGTAACTTTTATTTAATAGCAAATTACTTTATTTTTTAGTTTTATCTTCTTCTTTTTTTAAAATTCAACTATAGTTTAGTACTAATACAAAATAGTCAACTTAATTAATTTTATTCTTTTTTGTAAATTCCTCCCTTGAAATTCAAAGCCTCAAATTGCAACTTATCGCTCCACAAATAGAAAAATATAAATCTTCTGCCACAATATTCTTTAATAATCACTCTGAATTGGCAATGGAAGCTAAGAGTTTGAGACTCTTCTTTATTGAGATCAGCTTGGGACTGAGAAAACGAAGCTCATGCAAGACCTCCGATAGAGGTTCTAGCGAGTTCTGAGAAACAGAGAGAGAGAGAGAGAGAGATAGAGAGAGAGAGAGAGAGAGAGAGAGAGAGAGAGAGAGTAAAGACAGAAGATGGAAAATGAAATATTTGTTTTTCCTCATTATTACTGTAAAAGAAATGTGTATGTATATATGTACATGTGCACACACGTGTGACAACTAACTACTCTGACTGTGTAACTAACTACTATGCTAACTATCAACTTTACCTACCTGCATTCAATACAATACAAGTATATGCAACATATTAAATTAAGTGCCTAGTCTCAATACCCCCCGCTCAAGTTGGATGGGAGGATCTCACAGCCAACTTGTACAGCAACATGTTTAACAGTTGTGAGAGCTTTAGTGAGGATGTCTGCCAATTGGTCATTGATGGCTACATGGTGAAGAGAAATGAGACCTTCTTGGAGTTTAGTTCTGACAAAATGGCAATCTACCTCAATGTGTTTGATCCGTTCATGGAACACAGGGTTTTGAGCAATGTGAATGGCTGACTGGCTGTCACAGAAAACAGCAATAGGACTGGATTGTGGGATGGTGAGCTCCTCAAATAACCTGTTCAGCCACACCAATTCTCCAACAACTTTTCTGAGGGACCTATATTCAGCTACAGTTGATGATAAGGAGATGGTCTCCTGTTTCTTGGACTTCCAACTAATAGGGTTGTCTCCTACTAGCACAATATACCCAGTAACAGATCTTCTGGAATCAGGGCATGATGCCCAATCAGAGTCACAATAAGCAGATATTGAGCAGTCAACACTGTTGGAGAAAAATATTCCTAGTGTGGGTTCCTTCATAAGATATCTGAGGAGATGGAAGGTTGCAGTCAAGTGTGTGTCTCTAGGTGCTTGCATAAACTGACTGAGAAGCTACACACTTTATGCTATGTCAAGTCTTGTGTTAGTTAGGAAGTTCAGCTTTCCTACTAGTTTTCTATAGTGAGTAGGATCTGACAACAAGGTTCCTTCATTGGCCTTTAGTTTCAGTGAAGGATCAAGTGGAGAAGACAAACTGCTGTATGCAAAGCAGTCATATTCCATGAGCAGGTCTAAAGCAAATTTTCTTTAAGAAATGAGAACTCCATTTGATTTGTTTAGGACTTCTAAGCCCAAGAAGTAGTGAAGCCTCCCTAAGTCTTTGATTCTGAATTGTTTGTCAGGAAAAACCTTCAGGTTAGCTATCTCTGCTGAATCAGTGCCAGTGACTATCACATCATCAACATACACTGCCACAAAGATGGTGGAGGATGAAGTCCTTTTGGAGAATAGTGAATAGTCATTCTCAGAGTGATTGTATCCCATGGAAGATAGAGCCTCAGATTGTTTGGCATACCACTGCCTGCTAGCTTGCTTCATTCCATAGAGGGATTTGTTTAGTTTGCAAACCATCTTGTGTGAACTGGAATGATCAATCAAGAGACCTGGTGGCACCTCCATATATACCTCCTCATACAAATCACCATGGAAGAAAACATTGTTCACATCAAGTTGGAAAATATCCCAGCTTTTCTTCACTGCTACAGTAATTAAGGCTCTAACTATTTTCATTTTGACAACAGGGGAAAATGTTTCTGTGTAATCAATCCATGCTTTTTGGGTATAGCCTTTTACTACTAGTCTAGACTTAAATCTTTCAATAGTTCCATATGCCTTATGCTTAACCTTATAAACCCATTTACAACCTATAACTTGTTTTCCAGCAGGTAGGGGAACTAGATCCCAAGTATGATTGGCATGAAGAGCTTCAAATTCTTGTGTCATGGCTGCCTGCTATGCAGGACTATGTGCTGCCTCTTCATATGAAGATGTCTCACTATCATGACAAACACTTGTCACTAGGTGCTGACTTTCAGAACATAGAGCGTCAGTGCTGATGTGATTGTGATTTGAGAATAATGCATTCAAAGAAGGTGAACATTGAGAAGTAATAGGTCGGGTTCTGCTAGGAAGGGTGTAGACATAGTCTTTGAGGTGGCTAGGAGTTTTGGGGTGTTCTGGTGTCTGATTGTGGATATATCCAAATGAGGGGACATGGATGAATTAAGATCGGCAGCCTCATAAGAGGATGCAGGAACAGAATTATGGGATGAAGAATTATTAGGTGGTGTTGAAGTATCATTTACAGAAGAGAATTCAGGGTGTTGGTGTAAACCTGGAGATGTGATATCTATAATATCTTGACTATCAGGAAGGAGATCTTCACTCCCAAAACATGAAGGAAATGTGACTGACTTAAACATGTTATACGGGGAAACATTCTTGGAACTCAAAGTAAAAGGGAAAATATTTTCATGAAATATGACATCTCTAGATATGTGAATTTTCTTAGTGGCTAGGCTTAGTACTTTGTACCCCTTTGTCCCAAAAGGATATCCTATGAACACATGGGGAGTTGTTCTGGGCTCAAATTTGTCCCAATGCACTTTAGGTGTAGTAGGGTAACAAAGGAAACCAAAGCTTCTTAAATAAGAGTAGTTGGGTTTCTTATTGTACAAAAGTTCAAAAGGGCATTTGTTATTTAGGTAGGTCGTAGGCAATCTGTTAATTAGATAGGTGGCTGTCAAGATACATTCTCCCCAATATTTGGTTGGCAATTTGGATTGAAACATGAGTGCCCTAGCAGTTTCCAAGAGGTACTTGTATTTTCTTTCCACTACCCCATTTTGTTGTGGTGTGTAGAGGCAGGTTTTCTAATGAATGATCCCTTTGGATTGGTAGAAAATGGTAGCTTCATGACTGGTGAATTCCAGCCCATTATCTGATCTGATGGTCTTAACAGATGTGTTAAATTGATTTTCAATCATGGCTATAAAGGCCTTAAGGGTTTGGAGAGCATTGCTTTTGCAACTTAGCAAATGTGTCCAAGTGGACCTACTGAAATCATCCACTAATGTGAGGAAATATTTGTAATTATCATAAGTATTGACATGGTAGGGACATATGAGTATTGACATGGTAAGGACCTCATATGTCAACATGTATTAGCTCAAATTTTTTGGTAGAGACATTGGTTCTTTGTGGGAAAGGAAGTATGGCCTGTCTAGCCATGGGGCATATTGAACAAATGAATGGTTGGCTGGGTGAAAAGGATACAGGTATGGAAGATATTCCTTTCATTTTGACAAAGGGGAACATGAGCAAGCCTATTGTGCCACAAGAGATTTACAACATACTTATCAAACACAAATGAGGACTCATTCTTATTATTGTGAGTGAATATATTTACATTTGATGAAAGATGATATGAATGAGTAGGACTTCTGAAGTCTTCACTGTTTACACTAGTAGTGGAAAAATAGTTGCAACAAGAACCGGACACATCAAGATTGGAGAAGTGCTTTTACCCTTTAGACATCTGGAACACAAATAGTACAACCCCTCCCTGCTACTACCAATCACTTGAGGCCTCTTCACTGAAGGGGCCTGTAACAGACACATTACATTAGTGAAGAGTACAATACATTTAAGATATACTGCAAGAGAATGGGCAGATATTAGGTTATATTTGAAAGAAGGGACATAGAGGACTTTGTGTAGCATGATATCAGAACTAAGTATCACATCTCCAAATGCAAGTACCTTCACCCTATATCCATTTGGTAGGCTGATTAATAAGGGATATGGTAGAGTAGTGATGTTAATAAGTGCTTTTCTATTAAAGGTCATATGGTTAGATGCTCCTAAGTCTATGATCCAAAGGCCAGACTTTGATTCAAAGTATTTGAATGATGGTTTGTCAAAATCAATAGAAGAAGTGCAGACCACAATACCTGCGAAGTTGGCAGCAGCATTAGTGATGTTGGCATTGTTAGATGATGCTCCTATATTGCTTGTATGAAAATGCTGCGGAAGACTCATTATCTGCCCACTGTTCCTTTGTTAGGTTGACATTTTGATCCTCTTCATGTGTTACTGAATCATCTTCCCTCTCATGAAACACATCAGCTGGAACTCCATGTGAATTCGCCACAGCTCCTTTTCCTCTGTTGAATCTGTGACCCTGTGCCTGGTTTGAATTGTTATTTTGATTCAACTGCTGAGTATTGGCTCGATTAGGATTTTAATTGTTGTTTGAATTTCCTTGGGGATAGCATGTAACTTGTAGCATTTTTCCTTTGTGTGACCCGGTCTTTTGCAATAGTCACAGAATGGGCGGCCTCTGTTGTTTGGAGTATAATGTGTCTTGAAATTTCTAGCTCCAAATGGACGTTGGTGTTGTGTAGGTGTAACATTCATATGTAATGAAGTAGATTCTAGGTTCAGTTGACTACTTGGCCTGAACTCCCTTTGTTTCTCTTCCTGTATTAAGAGGGAAAAGGCTTGTGCCAAAGATGGTAGGGACTTCATCATCAAGATGCTTCCTCTCACTATTGTATAGACCTCATATAACCCCATCAAAAATTGAATAAGGCGTCGATCTTGTTCTGCCTTGTGCATTGTCTCTTTTGATCCACATGTTCAAATGCAACAGCACTGAGATTTAGCACTCAGAGTGCTTAATTCTTCCCACAGTCTCTTCATTCGTGTATAGTAGGCAGTAATATCCAATGGTCCCTAAACAAGGTCGTTGATCTCTTTTTGGATCTGATATAACTTCGCTCCATTTGTTTGATCGTATCGGTCTTCCAGCTCCCTCCATAACTCAACAGAGTCATTTACATACTCAACGCTATCAGAAATCTCCTTTGCGAGGAATTGAGAATCCAGGAGGTCACCATATCGTCACATCTTTCCCATTGGCGAAATTGAGCTGAATTAGGTCTAGGTTTCCTACATTCCCCATTAATAAACCCTAGTTTGTTTTTAACCGATAAAGCTCGTAATACACTTCTTCTCCAAGATCTATATCCAATTCTGTCGAAAGGAATCGGCACTAACATCGCTCTAGGACTGTCCGATGGATGAATATACAGAGGACTGCTTGCATCGATGACCGGCTGGTCATTTCTGGTCGCATCGGATGTTGTTTCTTCGCTTTGATTTATGGCCATTTGAGGAGTTCTGATTGATGAAATTAGTCGATGTATCGATCGATTTTGTGAGCCGACGGATCGATTTCACTGAGGAACTCCGATTCGTATGAAAATTTTAGCAAAGATCGAGGGATCGAGAAACCCTAGAAATCGAAAAAGAGAGAAGAGGAATTTTGAGATACTGAAAGAAGAACTTCGGCAGACTTCGAGTAGATACGGTCAACCGGGCTCTGATACCATATTGAGATTAGCTTGGGACTGAGAAAATCAAGCTCATGCAAGACCTCCAATGGAGGTTCTAGCGAGTTTTGAGAGAGAGAGAGAGAGAGAGAGAGAGAGAGAGAGAGAGTAAAGACAGAAGATGGAAAATGAAATATCTGTTTTTTCTCATTATTACTGTAAAAGAAATGTGTATGTATATATGTACAAGCTAACTACTCTAGGTGTGTAACTAACTACTATGATAACTATCAACTTTACCTACCTGTATTCATTACAATACAAGTACATGCAACATATTAAATTAAGTGCCTAGTCTCAATATTCTTCAATTCTTTTAGTATTAACATACTCTTAATCTTAATTTCTTTAGTAAGTCTTTGATCATTTTAAGTTTGAACGCCCTTTTGCGAAGAACTCTCTCTCTCTCCCCCCCATTTAGTGCTTTCTTTTTCTTTAGAACTTCTTTTTGTTAATACTTGGATGATAAGTCACCATAATCATTAAGTTTCAAAGAGTTGCACGTCGAATTTTCTCGTTGGTGATTAGCATATACAGTGGTGGCCCCGTCATGCTCGAATCCTAGGTCCGCCTCTGCTGGACACCATTAATGTTATTAATTATTGAGAGGCACCAGGCAAATAAACAAATTATTTAAAGGTATTAGGGTCGACCTTCAATTATACAAATTCAGTGATCTGTTTCCACCTAGAGTAGTTGAAACCTTTAAAAATATGTACAAAGTTAAGAAACCATTTTCTTTGTAAATATAATGTTTAAACAATATTTGTGTTAGTCTACCAATGAATGAAATGCTCTCTTGTAATTTTCCCTTATTAACAACAGAACAGCAACACATATCTAAATTTGATTTATAACCTATAATAACTCTATCAATTTGCTTGATCAAAATATTGAATATTTCCCTTCTAGATAGTCACCAGATACTCATATTTTTTACGCTTAATCAGAAGTCTCGGGTTCAAAGTTCAAAACCTTAAAACGAAAAAAAATCCTAATAAGGACCCAAGGCACCGAATGGAAAAAAAACATTCATATGTACTATTTTACTCATCAACCACCTTTGGAGTTTGGAGGTAGGATGCCCTACCAATAATTGCTTCCTAATTAAAATCAATGGTCGGAAAATTAAATTTGAGCGTAAATTGGAAGAGAGAGAGAGATTCCATAGGATTATAGTATATAAATATATCCAGCTGATATCTTTCATGAAAGCATGTTCTTCATGTGGGAAATTGTGAGAACACTTTTGAGAAATGAGTTCCTTTTGGATCTAACATTCCCTCTTCTTTTTCCTGAAAAAATGATTGGTTTGAATCATATCTTCAAAGTATTATTCTATGGCTTTAAATAATAATTAATATTGTCAGATTAGATATTCAAGTCATTGCTTGTCACTTAAGCATGGAACTTATTTACCAAGTATATTATATTAGTTGCGTGACATGTTACGACGTATCATTAAAACTAAATTCCGTGCCAGTTTATTCACTAATTTTAATCTTGCGCAACTTCTTTTCAAGAAAGTATTATATATATATATATATATATATATATATATATATATATATATATATANCCCCACCCCACAAAAAAGGATATTCCCGAGTCCTAACCTAGGTTAGAAAGAAAATATACTTTTGGAAAAGAAGAAAAAAGAGTGGGACAAAAGAAGGGACGATTCTGCAAACTTCAGCCCCTCGTTAATGAAGGACTACAAAATAAACTCCAGTCAAACCCCTAAAAGTACAGTTTCAAGACTTAACATAACGCTTATGAGATTTTATTTTCAATTTCACAAGTACTTACTGTAAAAATAAAAAGCTGAGCTCAGCTACCTAAAAAGGCTTGCTTCTTCCCTAGTGTTAGAAAAATAATTCTAATCTAAAGTAAAAAATAAAATAAAACAATGTGTATACTGAATTTAAGTGAAAATTCACATTTAACGTCACGGGATAAGAAATGAGAAAATGGGCAATATGTTGTTGAATATTCAGTAGGAGTTTGGACATAAAAGTTGTAACTTTTTTTTTTTAAAAAAAAGTAGTATTTGAAGTTAAGTTGGAAAATAATATTTGAAAATTGAAATTATATTTGAACGTGCATTTCACTTGAAAAAATGTTAGTACTTTTGTGAGTGAGGAATTTATTTTTTGGAAAAATTCATTTTTGTAAAATTTCCAAAAACTTACAAAATTTTGTAGACAAACACAATTTTGAAAATAAATTTGGAAAAAAAATAATTATTGTCAAACGGGTCCTCAAGTCTTTTGTTTTTCACATTGTTTGATGCTTGCAATTTGATGACTCAAACTAGTTCAATCTTCAAATACTCATTCCAATTAAGACACGTCACATGTCAGAATATGCAAAAAGGAACTCTTAACTATATACTATATGATCGTGATGGTATTTGAAAAAGAATTCTTTTGTTATTGTTTTTGTTTTTTGTTGTTTGAGTGATTCTTCTTTATCCTTTGTACAAGTCTTTCTAAGCAATTGAACCAAGCTTTCTTAAATTTATTTTGCAGTTAGCACCTTCACCAGAAGTGATATAAATACAGACTCAACTTAATTAATCAAATGAACTATTAACTAATAAAATATGATTCTTGAACCATTGCAGGAGGGAGAAGCGAAGTTCTTAAAGCAAGATATAAATTATTTTAATATATCCTACTCAAACCTATATCTAGAGCCTTATTCATGTCAAAACTATGTTGAATAAATCAAACAATTTATTAATAAGATGAACAAGCAAAGATAAAACCAACTGCCACCTTGACAACTACAAGTTCTCTTTTCAATAACATATCATATATGGGAAAAGGCCTAAAAATGCCACTCAACTTTTAGAAATGGTCTATCCATGCCATCCATTAAAAAAATGCTCATTTCATGCCACTGCCATTAACGGATGGCATGGATAGACCATTTCTGAAAGTTGAGTGGCATTTTTAGGCCTTTTCCGTATCATATATATGCAGTTTAGTAGTGTTTGAAACTCTTATCAATATGCCAGATACATGCTGCTGCCTTATCCTTAACTGGAAAATAATAAATATCTATAAAGCTAAACCTAATATTCTTTGATTTGAGCATACCAGCCAATACATTAACCAGATAAGTACAAAAAGGGTCCGACTCCTCCACACCCCCCCCCCCCCCACCTCACCGAGTAATATAGGAAATTGCAGAACATGATCACTTCCATTCAAAATCTATAAGTACATCAATTTAACAAATTAGGAATAGGTTTACTTGTGGGAATGTGTATGATCACAAAGGGTGGGACTATAGACGGACAATATGAGCAAAGCTCAACTAGGCGGGGTTCCTCTCTCTAATTACTAGGAAAAGAAAAGGTGCATTTACAACCAAGAAAGGTTGACTTCAGGAGCAATAACAACATTGTGCGCATTGCAACAGCAGGACTGCAGAGAAAAACACTGACAGATAATGACACCTTAATGAAGTCAAACTTCACCTGCACTATGAAATACAACAAATACAAATTTTAAATGTGGATACCAGATAGCTTGTATCTGCAGCTAAGAAACTAAGGGGTCGTTTGGTAGGAGATATTAGAAAAAATAATGCGAGCATTAGCTCTATGCATTACTAATACCTTGTTTGGTACATTTTTTCAACCTGTGTATAACTAATACATCATACTTGGTATTATCCTATGTATAAGTAATGCATAGAAAACCATGGCATTAGTACCAAGGCTATTAATGCATGCATTAGTATGGTTAAAGACAAAATTATCCTTAAAGCCCCTTAAAGCTATAGAATATGGAGGGCATTTTTATAAACAACTATTTTTCTTAAAAATTATGCAATGCATTATAATTTTAATACACCGCACCAAATATTAGATAAGAAATAATATCTGCATAGCTAATGCTTGCATTACTAACATATGCATTACTAATTCATGCATTACTAATACACCTTATTCAGCACTATTCTTATACACCCTACCAAACGACCCCTAAGATGGAAAGTTAGAATTTTGAGACGATGAGTGCCTTTGTTAAGAAGATCAACATATTTATTAAGACCAAATAACGGATCTTAGGCCCTTCATCTTTCGACAGATAACGAGCAATTTGTTCTAAACTGATTTTCTAACATGATTAGGCCATTAACGGAAGTCAGAAACAGTTAACCATGGAATTGATTTGATAAATCTCCATAGCTCTAGATTTTGACACATATGCCTCATGGCTGCTATATGTGGATTTAACGAAATTCTACATCAATTGCTTAAGAGCCAAAAGATAATGACTGCCACTACTAGAAATTCGGAAAAAAGTGACCATCAAAAGCGACCAAAGTTGATCGCTTACAGGTCAAAAAACGACCAAATAGGCCTGGTCGATATTATGCTGGTCCCTTTACCTTAGGGATCAAAGGTAAAAGGATCAAATATTCCGGATAAACAATATACCGACCAACTTTGGTCGCTTTATTATTTTAATGATATAAATTTAGCGACCAAAGTTGGTCTCTAATCTTAAATTACGTTTTTTTTATTTATTATTAATAAAAATAAAGCGACCAACTTTGGTCTGAAAAGAAAATATTATATTTTAAAATCTGGAAAATAGAGACCAAAGTTGGTCGTTATTGTTTTAATTTTTTTCATTTTTTTTAAAAATAAGCGACCAACATTTGTGATTGGGTAACAAAATTGATTTTAATTTTTTTTCCAAACTTCATACAGTCGCACTTAACACAAGGGCACCTAATTACTCCTTCAGTTAGGTATGGTGGAAGTAACATTGCATGTCTAATAAAGTCATCCACCCATTCTACAAAATCCTCCCGCAATCTCTGCCAATTAGGATAATTCCTATTGTACATCCAAGTACGATGTTCCATCTATACAAATAAAACAAGAACAAATTAATTTAGTTAATTCATATCCTAATCTTTTTTTAGTTAACTAAAAGTCTAATTCATATCTTAAAAGTCCACTATGACCTTAAGTTCATAATTTATACATTAATAAACTCCTCCCTTTAATTCTTTTTCTTTCTTCATTGGATTAGAATCTATGGCAGCCCTCGATATTTTTTTTTAGTCAAATTAATTTTAGTCCTATATATTTCATTGTTATCTCAAATAAAGAACAATATTAAGACAGAAAACCCAACATATATGAACAATATTTCACAATTGAACTCAATATAAATTAATACAAGAACTAAAAGTCACTACTGAAAAATTGGTCTACGCTAACGCATGGAAAACCATTCCAGTAGGTAGATAAACCGTTGCCATAGCAATATTGGAACGGTTTACAGACCGTCACATCCGCTCGCGTGCCAATAGAGCTATAGGAACGGTTTTCTCCGTTGCTATATAGACGTCTATCGCAACGGTTTTCCCTTTCTCTATTGGAACGATTATTCCTTCCAATTGGGATGGTTTAAAACTGTTACTATAATGTGTATGCAACGGCTCATAACCGTTACTATATTATCTAATGCAACACTTTCGTAAGCTATTGTTACGGTTATTTATAGATATAACAACGGTCTCTTTAAGCTATTGTAACGGTTGTTTTTGTATTGCTACAGTTTTAACTACCTATTGGAACGGTTTACATTCTAATGGAACGCCATTTGTGTCCTATTGCAACGGTTCTAGTAGGCTATTGTAACAGTTTATTTAAAACAGAAATATAGCTCCTGTTGTAAATATATATATATATATATATATATATATATAAAATACTAAAATTTAAATAAATTACAAAATGAAACTATTAATAACATAACTCGTCCAACAAGCTAATAATATCCATAAAAGCAAATGTTCTACCCCAAGTGCATAAGTTTAATACATTTCAAGATAGTAAGTTTCAAAATGTTGACAACAAAAGATTCCTAGAACATTCATCTATAGCAATTCAAAATCCATCTTAAGTAAGGTCTAGATCTTCATTGCCTTCATCTTCTATTTCTTGATCTACTCCACCTACAAAAGAGGATAAATAAAGTCATTACCTTTCATCTTGAATGCCTAGACTAAATAAATTGATCAAACAAGAAAAAGAAAATAATGGACATACAAGATGCTAGTCATGAGCCTTGCTCTTCTATAGAAACACATTATCTAGACCCAAATTTGGACATTAAATGTACATGCAAGCTACACTGAAAAAGAACAACATATCAAATTAATCCCGTTATAGGATTTAAAAGGAAAAGAAGTCAGTTTGCACAAATTTGATTTTGTAACCACTAGCTAATTCCCGATTTCATATCACAACATATGCCAGAGTAAGAAAATTATATAGGCAGGAATAACAATTATAATAACTTTTTCTGCAAATGAGTCAACCAAATAATAACCAACAGTGAATAATAAGTAGTGCAATCAACTTACCATACTAATTCAATACATTGACAATATTAAGGTACCTGCAACATTTACTCTTCATACTGAACTTTTCTTTTGAAAAGGTAAGGTAATGTTATAAATCCAGAATTAAGAATGTGCTATTGTAGCTTTAAATAATTAACAGAGGCAGAAAATGTAAAAGGATAAGCCCCAAAAAAACTAATTTTGTAATAATCCTAACACCTGAAGAACAATTTCAACCTCATTTACATGTTCCATCCACACCAAAAGCAAGAATAGGATGTTAATGGAATCCCCTCCACTGCCTTTGATAATTGGAAAAAGCACCAAATTTATCCTTTCCTATTGTAAACTCAATAAATATTGTACCAAAAACTAGAACATACAAAGTCCAATATTGCAAAGTCCAAGAATATTTTGACAAACTCATGATAAAGACCAAACAAGACACAAAGTTTAGACCTTTCAGATAAATAAAGCAAATTACCTCTCTTCCTCAACGTTATTCTATAATCGTAAAATTCCTATATTTAACAAAAAATTATAGCTATTTAGACATAAGTATCCTATACCAGCCCAAAAAAAATCACTTCATAACTAGAACAAAATATGCAAGTAACCTAAAAGAAAGCTAGAAAAAAGGAATTCGAAACTTAATTTTAAGATACAATCACAGACTGACAGACATGCAATAAAAAAACCTAAAGATATTTATAAATGAATTGGGCTTTTGGCACTATAATATGGGGACAATGGAAGCATTTCAGTCATAAAACACTAATGCAATCTATAGTTTCAACATCACAGGAAGGATGCATTTTATTTGATACCAATGTATGTTACTAGAGATCATGCAAATATCTGGTCGAACATGGCATACACAAGAGAAAAGTGCCCAGACTTGTGGTAGAAGTCTTATATGGCTGGGGCTCGTGGCATTCAAAGGGGGGGGGGGGTGAATGACAACATCATGGTCTAAAATTTGGATGCAGTTCACCAGTAAAACTAGACAACAACACACCACTGCAAATTTGCAAGGTACTGCAATCTTTAAACATGAAGTGCAGCAACAGTTGGTAAGAATTAGGCATGGACATCAACTGCAAATTTCAAGCACTCCACTCCAGCAGGAAATTGTAACAAATTCAATTAATGCAATAATGTTGTCAAATTCTATACAACAACATGAGGCTTTTCAGAAGCAGGCTCTCACCACAAAACTGAATTCTTGGGGGGAAAGAAAAGTACTACAACCTTTGGTGATGATACTCATGCAATACTCTTTGGTTATATCTCAAAAGTTGAGCTATAAATCCAAGGAAAGGATGAAAATGATTAAGCCCAGTTGGTGGTATGCAAAGCAGTGGTTTTCTCGTAAAATGATGGGCAAAATGGATGAATTCTGGAGTACATTTTTAGTGCAACAATCTTTCACAACATCACAGGTAGTACATGGTCAAGAGTACACAACAATAAGCAAGTTGACACCATACGACTATAGGTACACAGGCAGCAGATTTGAACACACCACAACAGCCACCTCGATGCATCACAGAATGAAACAATAAGGGATAGACAAAGCACAGAGGGATACTATTATGATGCAGCATGCTTACACCGTTACACGCAATCACAATACGAAATAAATGTAAAAGTTCCAACAGGAAACAAAGAGATGAATGCCAGATACCAAAGGGAAGACAATTACCTATCCAGGGAAGATATGCTGAGAGGAAAATCAAAAACTCAGCCAACAATATGGTGCTGGACAGTGCTGGAAACAATACTGTCCTAAAAAAACAAGATCTATCGACATAGGATGCAAGCTCAAACACTAGAGTTAAAATACACAAGTGTTGACAAGTACAAGAGAAAGGGTCAAAATGACTCAGTAGCGAAAAGAAAGATTTTTTTGGGTAGTTGGTAGAGAAAAGAAAGATATTTTTGGCTAATTGCTATAATTTCTTTAAGTGAAATGAAATGGCAATTTAATATTTTGGTGAATTCCTTGGGAAACAACTCTTTGGCATAATTTGTAACGGCCTATTACTGCAAGCAGCAGTTGATATAATTGGAGTGTGGCATTTTCTTGCTGGGGATAAAAAGGTTAGTATATTACATGCCAATTCTTGCTTATAAAGCCATAAAAAGCTCATTAATTTTTGGATGCATGTTCATTTGACAAATGCAATATATCTTCAGTTACAGAGTATTTATGTGTATGTATATATAACTAACACAAGCACCTCCCTAACAAAACCCAAGTAGAGAGGCTGTTTTCGAAAGACCCTTGGCTCAAAAAGACGAAAAGAGACAATATTCGTACCACCAATAAAAACCATAAGAAAAATAACATCATGAAAATGAGAAAGTAGATGCAAAACAAAAGTGATAGACAACACATAGACCCGACACTATGGAAAACGAAAGAGATAGAGAGAGAGAGAAACAAAAATTTGGCACGGTTACTAATTGCAAAATTTAGAGTGTAGACATTAACTAAGTGCACAGAAATTTTCAGCTTGTCAAAGGGGCTCCTTATTTTTCAAGATAAAAGATAAATGAGGAAACTAGCAGTCAGATAAACATTAGCTACTGGACAGCTGGTCTAGCCTACAAGTCGTTGAATAGCTGAACATTGGTAGATTATAAAAAGACATTCTAGGACTAAGGAATCAGGACTAGTAGTAGATGCTTGATGATAAGCAGAAGATATTTTAGGACTAAGGAATCAGGACTAGTAGGTGCTTAAAGATAAGCATAGGACCAAAAAAATGTACAACAGGGCAACAACATAATGTAACTGCTGCATGCAGAACTAAGATTAGTACAGATGAACAATTAGTTTAAGTGTTTAATGGTACTCTTCCCCTTTCTCCTCTGCATTATCATACTCTCCAAGTAACAAAAGCTCATTTCAAAGCTCATTCACATTAAAATAACAAATAAACTAAATAAGTTGTGCACCCATAGAAAAGAACATGAAACTTACTTGGACCAGTTCATCAGTGGTCATAACACAAACTGGAAGATGCTCAGCAGATTGAACATGAATGCTTGCCCCAATTTCACTTTGCAATTTCTGAATAACATCGCCTTTTCTTCCTAAAAGGCATCCAACCAAATTGTTAGGAACAAGCAGACGCGTGATGATTACAATTTCATTCTTATCCTCATTTTGTGCTTCATGCAAGTCTTCCTGCACGATCGAACGAATGAATAATTTTTTTCAAATATGATTTTGGGCAATTCTCATCTCACGAAATAAATTTTGGATTTGAGTGAGGTAGTACAACTAGTTTAATTTTTAAGCATTTACCTTAATACTGAATTTAAGACTTTTAGCGCCATATCATAAGCCACAATACTCTCGAGCATTCGAAAACTCAGGAGTTGACACTCTAAAGTTAGAACAGGTTTACCAACTTGACAAACCAGCAATGAACGATAAGAAATTTTCATACATTACACCCTGTCAGAATGGCATCAAAATTCAACTCAAAGACCTTATGAAACATAGTTTATGCCAATTGATAGCATAAATCCATATACTAATGTTGAGAGTCAATTTCTAGAAAAATCCAAATATAGGGTGAATGCAATTACAGAAAAATAGACTAAGATAAGAGTGTCAATAAATTCAAGATGTCAAAAGCAAACATAACTAAAAGACTGACCTTTTTGAAAAGTCATCTTTGGCAGACTTTCTATAGGAACATTAGTTCAAAAAATTTAGACTTACAGTAGCCACACCTAACGAAAATAAAACGTTAACAATTGGGGTTCAAAAAAACAATAGAAAGCAAGATATTAAATACACTACCACACCCTAAATAGTATAGAAAAAGGGAACGATTAAATAAGAAAATACCCAAATTGAAAAAGAAAAATTTACAACTAAAATCAATTCTTTACGGAGTGCCTTTTGCGTTTGCTATAGAAATCACCGACTTTCGAGTTCATGGGTTGAATAAGACGATGCTGCGCAGATAGTCTGAATGTTAGCAAAACGGACACAGATCTTCTGGAGATCTCTCACCGGACTACTGGATTTGAGGGATTTCAAAGAGAGAAATTAAAAGGGGAAAATGGGTCTGAAGGATTAGAGTGAATTGGGGAAAACCGAAAACGTAATGGGAGATAAGGGAAAAGTGAAAGGGTTCAAATTTGGAGAAAATATGACTGGAGCTAGAGTAAAATGAAAAGGGGAAAATAGGTACGAGGGATTAGAGTAATTGGGGGAAAACTTTATTGGAGATAAAGGAAAAGGGAAAAGGGTTCAGATTTGGGGAAAAGACGTAACTGGAGCTAGGCCACATCTACTGTTATTTAGAAAATAAATAAAATTGTGAATTTTAACTATATATTACATATTACATATTAAAAAAATAAAAAGATAAAAAGGTTTAAAGAGAGAGTACTAGATTTGGCAGGCTACGCGAAAAAATTAAGGAGGGAACAATAACAGTTCCTATAAATATTTTTTGGAAAAAACTATTGCCACAGATAGATATATTGTAACAGTTATAGAAACCGTGGCTATAGGAAAACGTACAACAACGGTTATTATACAATGGCAACGGTTTGGTTGCTAAAGTGTACTAATAGGATCCAAAACCTTTGGTAACGGTTAAAACCGTTGCAATAGAAATATGTGGCAACGGTTATGTAATCGTTGCTGAAACTTCCGTTGCCATAGGCTCATTTTCTGGTAGTGAGTATTGCTAATGTTATCCCCAAAAATAGATATATGTATTGTATATAAAATGAGGATATACAAAAATAATTTACACAATTTTGATAAATATAGTGTTTATAGTTGTACGAAAAATAATTTGCATTTAGTTACTACTCAATTTCTTGTTGTTCAGTTTTAGAAGATATAAAACCACAACGGAATGCCAAGAGTAGAATGTAGCTTCCTTATAGCCAACCATTACCGTTAGATCCATTTACTCAACCTTTAATTCATCCCATCATTTATTCTCAAAAAATTAACTATTGAAGGCTATAGATCTCATATATACAAGAAAGGTAATTATTTGAGAACTTCAACAAAATGGAATTACACAGTGGGCAAAGAAGTTTAAGTGACTTCAGATCCTCAACGTATGTGAATGTGATGACCCAAAAGGTCATCACTTGTTTTTGAAATAAATTCTACGTTTCGAGGCCTTAAAGACCTCTTTTAGCTTCACCTCGATTTGTGTCCGCAGTCCGGGCGTGTAGCCGGAAAGCCTAAATATGAAAATCTATGGAAAAAAATGATAAATTTTGACTATAAAATGAGTTAATTTGACTTCAGTCAACGTTTTGGGTAAACGGACCCGGACCCGGACCCGTGATTTGACGGTCCCGAAGGGCCCGTAGGAAAATATGGGACTTGGGCGTATGCCCGAAATCGAATTCTGAGGTCCCAAGCCCGAGAAATGAATTTTTAAAGAAAATTGTTTTCTGAAATTGTTGAGGATTTGGAAATGAATTTTGATCAGAACATGTTGGTATCGGGCCCATATTCTTGTTGCGGCGCCCGGTACATGTCTTATATGTGGTTTAAGATAATTCTGTGAAGTTTGGTAAGAAACGGAATCTGTTTGACGTGATTCGTGCCTTAATTGCAAAATTTGATGTTTTAATAAGTTTGAAATATTTCATTGATTTTGAGGTTTAATTCGTTGTTAACGATGTTAGTTTGGCAATTGGATCGCACGGATAAGTTCGTATGATGTTTTTGAGTTAGTACGTATGTTTGGTTTGGAGCCCCGAGGGCTCGGGTGAGATTCGGAGGTGTTTCAGAAGGTTTTGAACTCATGAAAAGCTGCAGGTTTTTGCTGTTCTGTGCCTAGGGATTTTGTTCTTCGCGTTTGCGTGAGCCCACTCGCGAACGCGTAAGGCAAAACTCCCAGGTGCCAGTTTTCCTCTTCGCGAACGTGAGGCTTGGACGCGAACGCGAGGCTGTGGGGGGAGTACCCTTCGCGAACGCGTCAAGACCCTCGCGAACGCGTAGGCTAATGGCCTGGGTAGGGGGAAGGAAAAATTTGCTCTACGCGAACGCGACCGTATGGCCGCGAACGCGAAGGCTCTGGGAGCTGAAGCTCCGCGAACGCGAGCAGCTCATCGCGAACGTGAAGGTCACTTAAGCTGGCTTCATCGAACGCGGCAGGCCTATCGCGGACGCGATGAAGGCCTGTCCAGTGATTATAAAACAGAACCAAAATGGGATTTAGTCAAAATTTCATAACTTGTTCTTTCAAACTCCAAATTGGGCAATTTTTGAAAGGGGATTTCACCACCAATTCATAGGTATGTAATCTTAAACTCATTTTCTTCAATTTCTATTAACACACACTAGATTTCTAGGCCTAAAACATGTGATTAAGAGTAGAAAATTAGGAATTTGGGTAGAGCTAGGGCTTTTTGATTATTTAGGAATTCGACCTCGTTTTGGGGTCGGATTTCAAAATAAATTATAAATTCGGGCTCGTGGGTGAATGGGCGATCGAGTTTCGGTCCAAACCTCGTATTTTGATCAAGCGGGCCAGGGGTCAATTTTTGGATTTTTGGAAAGTTGGAAAGCTATAATTAAGCATTGGAATTGGATTATTTACCGTTTATTGATGTTATTAAGTCGATTATGTCTAGATACAATTGATTTGGAGCCGAGTTCGAAAGGGAAAGCGGTGTTTGAGGCTTGAGTTGGCTGTGGAAGTTCGAGGTAAGTGTTTGGTCTAACCTTAGCTTGAGGGATTAGGAGTTGTGTCCTATTTGCTATTTGTTTCTTGTTGAGTACGACGTATAGGCATGGTGACGAGTATCTATACGTTGGTGTCGAGCATGACTGTGAGTCTTATATTGTGATTTCCATGATTTCGTGTATTATTCATTCCTTGGTGAAGGTTTCTATTGTTATGTAAAGTTTGTGGAAAGAATTGTGATCTATGAACATTGAGAAGCGTTGGCTCAAGTTGTATAACGAATTGTGAAAGCATAAGTGATAGTTGAACCTCTAGAGCATTGGCTCGTGTTGTGAAGTGAACTGTGAAGTAAAATTGAGAAAGAGGAGAGATCATTATGTTGCCCCCTTACCGGGCTATTGTTGAGTTGTGATTCCCTTGCATTGTGTTCTTAATTTATATTACGGATGCTTAGGTTGATGATTCTTTGTGTTGGAACAAGTTTGGTTATAGCTGAGGTAGTTAGATGTTGGAATAAATTTGGTTATAGCTGAGGTAGTTAGATGTTGGAACAAGTTTGGTTATAGCTGAGGTAGTTAGATGTTGGAACAAGTTTGGTTATAGCTGAGGTAGTTAGATGTTGGAACAAGGTTGGTTATAGCTGAGGTAGTTAGATGTTGGAACAAGTTTGGTTATAGCTGAGGTAGTTAGATATTGGAACAAGTTTGGTTATAGCTGTTTCTCCCTCGCCGGGACGTAATTACTTATGCTGTCGAATCCTTTGCCGGGATAGTGTAGACCTTATTGATCCCTTGTCGGGACTCTCGTTATGATTGTAAATATTATATGTGGATCGGGTTGCACGCCACAACAATATTGTATGTTGATCGAGTTGCACATCGCAACAATATTATATGTGGATCGGGTTGCACGCCACAACAATATTATATGTGGATCGGGTTGCACGCCGTAACAATATTATATGTGGATCGGATTGCACGCCGCAACAATGATAAATGATATGGATCGGGTTGCACACCGCAACAATATTATATGTTGATCGGATTGCACGCCGCAACAATGATAAATGATATGGATCGGGTTGCAAGCCGCAACAGTATTGTTATATATATTGGGATCGGGTTGCGCGCCGCTACATTTATTGATACAAGCGTGTTTAGTTTGGAAATTCGATTATTTTGTTTTGCTGTGAATTCTAAGCTGCCCTAGATTGTTACTCTGGATTTATTGTTAATACTGGTGTACCCCGGAGCATGTTTTTCCCCCCACCCATCTTTACTTGCTTATTCCTGCTTTACTTTCCGTTGTATATTATATAACTGCTCAGGTTTGTTTGGTAGTCTGGTCCTAGCCTCGTCACTACTTCGCCGAGGTTAGGCTGAGCACTTACCAGCACATGGGGTCGATTGTGCTGATACTACATATCTGCACTCTTTTGTGCAGACCCCAGTGTTGTAGAGTTCGGACCGCAGTGCGATTGCTGATTCTTATTCATCAGGCGACCCGAGGTAGTCCTGCAGGCGTCCGTAGGCCTTGGCGTCTCCTTCCATTCACAATTCCTGTTTCTTTCATGCATTTCCAGAGACAGTGTTGTATTTATTTCTTTCAGGCCTTTATTTTTAGTATTCTTAGACCGTCTGTGAAGCTGTGACACCAGTTCTGGGTAGTCGAGACTCAAACAGTTTTATTAGATATTCTTGTTTAGATATCTTATTGTTTCTTTCTTCCGCTTATGTTATATTTTCCGCTGTTTATACGTTATTGCTTTAAAATTGTTAAAAGCAAAAAATTGGATAATGAAGTAATTAGTTCAAGGAATTGGCTTGCCTAGCTCATATTAGTAGGCGCCATGACGACTCCCGAGGGTGGGAAATCCAGGTCGTGACAAGTTGGTATCAGAGCTCTAGGTTACATGGGTCTCACAGTTTACAGACAAGCTTAGTAGAGTCTGAGGGATCGGTACGGAGACGTCTGTATTTATCCCCCAGAGGCTACAGAGTTAGGAAAAAGACTTCACATCTATTCTTTCCTGTCGTGCGATTTTGTTCTCTCAGTGCTAAATTGAAACCCCTACTCTTATCCTTCGCGAATGGCGAGGTCACGTACCGCTTCTTCAGCCGAACAGCAGCACAGACTGGTGATAGATCAGCTACGTCTTCGAAGGCTTTGTGGAGGTTGGATAGGCTTCACCAAGCTCTTCACTACTACTTTCAGCGGTGCATCTTCCGAGGATCCCCAGGATTATTTAGACAGCTGCTACGAGGTTCTTAGGAACATGGGGATAGTTGAGACCAATGGGGTCGACTTTGCCACTTTTCGCTTATCTAGATCCGCCAAGACTTGGTGGAGAGATTATTGCTTGGCTAGACCAGCCGGATCACCAGCTTTGACTTGGGAGCAGTTCACTCAGCTATTTCTGAAGAAGTTTCTCCTCAACACTCAGAGAGAGGCATATCGGAGGCAGTTTGAGCGTCTCGAGCAGGGTTCTATGACTGTTACTCAGTACGAGATCAGAATCATCGACTTGGCTCGTCATGCTCTTATCATACTTCCCACAGAGAGAGAGAGTGAGGAGGTTCATTAAGGGACTCGTCTAGCCCGCTCAGTTAGCTAGAGGTGGAGGTAGAGATTCTAGAGGTGGAGGTGCAGGTACTGTTCTGGGTTGTAGCAGAGAAGCTTCGATTTATTTTGGCGTCGCATCTGGTTATGCCTAGTGGTTCCTTCTATTGATTCTGTGCCCGTTGTTCGTGAGTTTCCTGAGGTATTCCCTTCATACCTGCCGGGTATGCCACCCGACAAGGATATTGATTTTTGCACTGGTTTGGCTCCGGGCACTCAGCCCATTTCTATTCCGCCGTATCGTATGGCCCCGCCTGAGTTGAAAGAGTTGAAGGAGCAGTTGCAAGACTTTCTTGAGAAGGGTTTCATTAGACCCAGTGTTTCGCCTTGGGGTGCGCCGGTATTGTTTGTTAAAAAGAAGGATGGGTCGATGAGGATGTGCATTGATTACCGGCAATTGAACAAGGTTACGATCAAGAATAAGTATCCGCTGCCGAGGATCGATGATTTGTTTGATCAGCTTCAGTGTGCAAGGTATTTTCAAAGATTGACTTGAGATCTGGCTACCATCAGTTGAGGATTAGGGCATCCGATGTCCCTAAGACAGCTTTCCGCACTCGGTACGGCATTATGAGTTCTTGGTGATGTCATTCGGGTTGACAAATGCCCCAACATCTTTTATGGATTTGATGAACCGAGTGTTCAGGCCTTATCTGGATTCGTTCATGATAGTCTTCATTGATGATATTTTGATATATTCCCGCAGCCGGGAGGAGCACGAGCAGCATCTTAGAGTGGTTCTTCAGACCTTGAGGGATAGTCAGTTATATGCTAAGTTTTCGAAGTGTGAGTTCTGGTTGAGTTCAGTTGAAGTTCAGGGTCATGTTGTATCAGCAGAGGGTAATCAGGTTGATCCGAAGAAGATTAAGGCAGTCAAGAACTGGCCTAGACCAGCATCAGCTACAGAGATTCGAAGTTTCTTGGGATTGGCAGGCTACTATCGTCGGTTTGTGGAGGGGTTTTCATCTATCGCAGCCCTGATGACCAGGTTGGCCCAGAAAAGTGATGGTCGAACGAGTGTGAGGCGAGCTTTCAGAAGCTCAAGACAGCTTGACTACGGCACCGGTATTGGTTTTGCCCACAGGTTTAGGGCCTTATACAGTTTATTGTGATGCATCTCGTATTGGGCTTGGTGCAGTGTTGATGCAGGATGGCAAGGTCATTGCTTATGCTTCGCGACAGTTGAAGATTCATGAGAAGAACTATCCGGTTCATGATTTGGAGTTAGCAGCCATTGTTCACGCATTGAAGATTTGGAGGCACTATCTGTATGGCGTGGCATGTGAGGTGTTCACGGATCACAAGAGTCTTCAGTATTTGTTCAAGCAAAGGGAGTTGAATTTGAGGCAGAGGAGGTGGTTGGAGTTGTTGAAAGGCTATGATATCACCATCTTATATCATCCGGGAAAGGCCAATGTGGTAGCCGATGCTTTGAGTAGGAAGTCAGCCAGTATGGGCAGTCTCGCTTATATTCCGGTCGGTGAGAGACCGCTTGCTTTGGATGTTCAGGCTTTGGCCAATCAGTTCGTGAGGCTGGATGTTTCTGAGCCCAGTCGTGTATTAGCTTGCACAGTCGCTCGTTCTTCATTATTGGAGCGTATCCAAGATCGGCAGTATGATGATCCCCATTTGTTAGTCCTTAGAAACACGGTGCAGCACGGAGGTGCCAAGCAGGTTACCTTAGGTGATGATGGAGTTTTGAGATTGCAGGGTCGAGTTTGTGTGCCTAATGTAGATGGACTTCGAGAGTTGATTTTAGAGGAGGCCCTTAGCTCCCGGTACTCTATTTATCCGGGCACCGCAAAGATGTATCAGGATTTGTGGCAGCATTATTGGTGGCGGAGAATGAAGAAGGATATCGTTGCATATGTGGCTCGATGTTTGAATTGCCAGCAGGTTAAGTATGAGCATCAGAGGCCTGGTGGTTTGTTCTAGGAGATTGAGATTCCTGAGTGGAAATGGGAGCGGATCACTATGGACTTCGTTGTTGGACTCCCACGGACTCAAAGGAAGTTTGATGCAGTGTGGGTTATTGTTGATAGGCTGACCAAGTCAGCGCATTTCATTCCTGTGGCAGTCTCCTATTCTTCCGAGAGGTTAGCTGAGATCTATATTCGGGAGATTTTTCGTCTTCATGGTGTGCCTGTGTCTATCATTTCGGATCGAGGTACGCAGTTTACCTCACAATTCTGGAGGGCAGTTCAGCGAGAGTTGGGCACACGGGTTGAGTTGAGCACAGCGTTTCATCCTCAGACGGACGGGCAGTCCAAGCGGACTATTCAGATTTTGGAGGATATGCTCCGAGCTTGTGTCATTGACTTTGGAGGCTCCTGGGATCAGTTTTTGCCTTTAGCGGAGTTTTCCTACAACAACAGCTACCAGTCGAGTGTCTAGATAGCTCCCTATGAGGCTTTATATGGTAGGCGGTATCGGTCTCCGGTTGGATGGTTTGAGCTGGGAGAGGCTCGGTTGTTAGGTACAGATCTGGTTCAGGATGCCTTGAATAAGGTCAGGATCATTCAGGATAGGCTTCAAACAGATCAGTCCAAGCAGAAGAATTATGCCGACTGCAAGGTTCGAGATTTGGCTTTCATGGTCGGTGAGCGGGTATTGCTTCGAATGTCGCCTATGAAGGGCGTGATGAGTTTGGGAAGAAGGGCAAGCTTAGCCCTAGGTTCATTGGCCCGTTTGAGATTCTTGATCGAGTGGGAGAGATGGCTTATAAACTTGCATTGCCGCCTAGCTTATCACCCGTGCATCCAGTGTTTTATATGTCCATGCTTCGGAAATATCACGGCGATCCATCCCACGTGTTAGATTTCAGCACCGTCCAGTTGGACAAGGACTTGTCTTATGAGGAGGAGCCGGTAGCTATTCTAGACCGGCAGGTTCGTCAGTTGAGGTCGAAGAGTTTTCCTTCTGTTCGTGTTCAGTGGAGAGGTCAGCCTGCTGAGGCATCGAACTGGGAGTCCGAGTCCGATATGCGGAGCCGTTATCCCCATCTTTTCCCCGACTCAGGTACTTCCTTCTTATGTCCGTTCGAGGACGAACGGTTATTTTAGAGGTGGAGGATGTGATGACCCAAACGGTTATCACTTGTTTTTAAAATGAATTCTACGTTTCGAGGCCTTAAAGACCTCTTTTAGTTTCACCTCGATTTGCGTGCGCAGTCCGGATGCGTACCCGGAAAGCCTAAATATGAAAATCTATGGAAAAAAATGATAAATTTTGACTATAATATGAGTTAATTTGACTTCGGTCAACATTTTGGGTAAACGGACCCGGACCCGTGATTTGACGGTCCCAGAGGGCCCGTAGAAAAATATGGGACTTGGGCATATGCCCGGAATCGAATTCTGAGGTCCCAAGCCCGAGAAATGAATTTTTAAAGAAAATTGTTTTCTGAAATTATTTAAAGGATTTGGAAATGAATTTTAATCAGAACATGTTGGTATCGGGCCCATATTCTGGTTCCTACGCCCGGTACAGGTCTTATATGTGGTTTAAGATAATTCTGTAAAGTTTGGAAAGAAACGACATCCGTTTGACGTGATTCGAGCCTTAATTGCAAAATTTGATGTTTTAAGAAGTTTGAAATATTTCATTGATTTTGAGGTTTAATTCATTGTTAACGATGTTAGTTTGGCGATTGGATCGCACGGATAAGTTCGTATGATGTTTTTGAGTTAGTACGTATGTTTGGTTTGGAGCCCCGAGGGATCGGTGAGATTCGGAGGTGTTTCGGAAGGTTTTGAACTGATGAAAAGTTGAAGGTTTTTGCTGTTCGATGCCCAGGGATTTTGTTCTTCGCGTTCGCGTGGGCCCACTCGCGAACGCGTAAGGCAAAACTCCCAGGTGCCAGTTTTCCTCTTCGCGAACGCGAGGCTTGGGACGCGAACGCGGGCCTGTGGGGGGAGTACCCTTCGCGAACGCGTAGGCTAATGGCCTGGGTAGGGGGAAGAAAAAATTTGTTCTACGCAAATGCGACCGTATGGCCGCGAACGCGAAGGCTCTGGGAGCTGAAGCTCCGCGAATGCGAGCAGTTCATCGCGAACGCGAAGGTCACTTAAGCTGGCTTCATCGCGAACGCGGCAGGCCTATCGTGAACGCGATGAAGGCCTATCCAGTGATTTTAAAACAGAACCAAAACGGGATTTAGTCAAAATTTCATAACTTGTTTTTCCAAACTCCAAATTGGGCGATTTTTTAAAGGGGATTTCACCTCCAATTCATAGGTATGTAACTTAAACTCGTTTTCTTCAATTTCCATTAACACCCACTAGATTTCTAGGCCTAAAACATGTGATTAAGGGTATAAAATTAGGGATTTGGGTAGAGCTAGGGCTTTTTGATTATTTAGGAATTTGACCTCGTTTTGGGGTTGGATTTCAAAACAAATTATATATTCGGGCTCGTGGGTGAATGGGTGATCGGGCTTTGGTCCGAACCTCGTGTTTTGATCAAGCGGGCCGGGGTCGATTTTTGGATTTTTGGAAAGAATGATTGGAAAGCTATAATTAGGCATTGGAATTGGATTGTTTAGCGTTTATTGATGTTATTAAGTCGATTATGTCTAGATACAATTGATTTGGAGCTGAGTTCGAAAGGGAAAGCGGTATTTGAGGCTTGAGTTGGCCGTGGAAGTTCGAGGTAAGTGTTTGGTCTAACCTTAGCTTGAGGGATTAGGAGTTGTGTCCTATTTGCTATTTGTTTCTTGTTGAGTACGACATATAGGCATAGTGACGAGTATCTATACGTTGGTGTCGAGCATGACCATGAGTCTTATATTGTGATTTCCATTATTTCGTGTATTATTCATGCCTTGGTGAAGGTTTCTATTGTTATGTAAAGTTTATGGAAAGAATTGTGATCTATGAACATTGAGGAGTGTTGGCTCAAGTTGTATAACGAATTGTGAAAGTATAAGTGATAATTGAACCTCTAGAGCATTGGCTCGAGTTGTGAAGTGAATTGTGAAGTAAAATTGAGAAAGAGTAGAGATCATTATGTTGCCCCCTTGCCGGGCTATTGTTGAGTTGTGATTCCCTTGCATTGTGTTCTTAATTGATATTACGGATGCTTAGGTTGATGATTCTTTGTGTTGGAACAAGTTTGGTTATAGCTGAGGTAGTTAGATGTTGGAATAAGTTTGGTTATAGCTGAGGTAGTTAGATGTTGGAACAAGTTTGGTTATAGCTGAGGTAGTTAGATGTTGGAACAAGTTTGATTATAGCTGAGGTAGTTAGATGTTGGAACAAGTTTGGTTATAGCTGAGGTAGTTAGATGTTGGAACAAGTTTGGTTATAGCTGTTTCTCCCTCGCCGGGACGTAATTACTTATACTGTCGAATCCCTTGCCGGGATAGTGTAGACCTTATTGATCCCTTGTCGGGACTCTCATTATGATTGTAAATATTATATGTGGATCGGGTTGCACGCCGCAACAATATTATATGTGGATCGGGTTGCACGCCGCAACAATATTATATGTGAATCGGGTTTCTCGCCGCAACAATATTATATGTGGATCGGATTGCACGTCGCAACAATGATAAATGATATGGATCGAGTTGCACGCCGCAACAGTGTTGTTATATATATCGGGATCGGGTTGCGCGCCGCAACAATTATTGATACAAGCGTGTTTAGTTTGGAAATCTGATTCTTTTGTTTTGCTGTTAATTCTAAGCTGCCCTTAGACTGTTACTCTAGATTTACTATTAATACTGGTATACCCCCGTAGCATGTTTCTCCCCCCCACCCCATCTTTACTTGCTTATTCCTGCTTTACTTTCCGTTGTATATTATATAACTGCTCAGGTTTGTTTGGTAGTCTGGTCCTAGCCTCGTCACTACTTCGCCGAGGTTAGGCTAGGCACTTACCAGCACATGGGGTCGGTTGTGCTGATACTACACTCTGCACTCTTCTGTGCAGACCCCAGTGTGGTAGACTTCGGACCGCAGTGAGATTGATGATTCTTGTTCATCAGGCGACCCGAGGTAGTCCTGCAGGCGTCCGTAGGCCTTGGCGTCTCCTTCCATCTACCAGTCCAGTTTTAATATTTAATATCGAATATATATATATATATATATATATATATATATATATATAGAGAGAGAGAGAGAGAGAGAGTATAGTGTATTATATATACTAAGTGCATAGTATAGTGTATTATATAATACACTATACTATATATATAGTATAGTGTATTACATATACTAAGTGTATAGTATATATATGTAGAGATAGTATAGTCTATT